>NW_024115341.1:0-7838 GCF_003073215.2 Triticum urartu
GGGGGGGGCAAGGAGAGGATCGCCGGGTAGGATTTATTCTATGCGGTGATACTTGGTTAACTTACCATCTACTCTCTTCTATTGCTTCAAGACGGAGGCTGCCAGAAGCGTAGTCCTCGATAGGACTAGCCATCTTCCTCTTATTCTGACATTCTACAGTTCAGTCCACAGATATTACCCTTTTCATTGATACCAATGCATATGTAGTATAGATCCTTGCTTGCGAGTACTTTGGATGAGTACTCACGGTTGCTTTGCTACTTCTTTTTTCCCCTTTCCCGGTTATTGCGATCATATGATGGAGTGCAGGAGCCAGAGGATCCCAAGGATGATTCTACATGGAGTTCGGCTTCGAGGAGTAGTTAGGAGGTCCCAGGCAGGAGGCCTCGTCTTTTCGATCATTGCTACTTTTGTGCTATCCGTCTTAAGGCAAACTTGTTTAACTTATGTCTGTACTCACACATTGCTGCTTCCGCTGACTCGTTTGTATTCGAGCTGATGTATTCAAGCCCTCGAGGCCCCTAACTTGTAATATAAAGCTTGTATTATTTTAATTTATGTCTAGAGTTGTGTTGTTATATCTTCTTCTGAGTCCCTGATCTTGATCGTACACATTTGCGTGTATGATTAGTGTACGGTCAAATCGGGGGCATCATAAAAAATTGATGAAATTTAGTATTCGAGGAGTTCGTGACAAAAAAGACAATCGAATGTTCAAGCACCTCAAAATTTTGCGCGGTCGTCACACATTTGAGCATCTTATAGATGACAAAAGAAATCAGGTTTACTTTAAAATTTTATGATTTTTTACAGTTCACCAAATGAAGATAAGCCTGGTCATCAAATTGAATTATCGCGCTATAAGCGCGAAACAGGAACCTGTAACGTTTTACGAAAGAGAAAACGGAGTAAAATATCTCCTGGAGTCTGGTAGTACTGATCTTTGCCCCTGACTCCTTCAGCAAAGGGATACACGACCACACACGGCAAACAATGGAGGCGTCGCTGACCGCGGCCGCCGCCGCTACCTCGTCGTTTCCGCCGCAAATCCGTCGCCGAATCATCAAATTCAACCCGCTCGTGCTCCCTAGGCGACCCCAATTCGGGGACTCCAAGATCCGGACCGCCAACTTCCGGGGACACCTGGCTGCGGCCTCGGCATCCACGCCGCCGCCGCCGGGAGGCGGCCTGTACTCGGCGGCGACGTACGAACTGACGCCGGATAACGTCGACCGCGTCCTCGACGACGTGCGCCCCTACCTCATCTCCGACGGCGGCGACGTCGCCGTCGTGTCCGTAGAGGACGGCGTCGTCTCCCTTAGGCTTGAAGGTAAACTGGATTTGTCGCCTTGCGTCCATACAGAAATTCACGGCCAAGATTCCATCGGGGCATCAAATCTTACCGTGCTTACTGACTGTGGTCTTGTCACCACAATCCAGGGGCGTGCAGCAGTTGTCCCAGCTCGACGACGACGATGAACATGGGCATCGAGCGAGTGCTCAAGGAGAAGTTCGGTGACGCCATCAAGGACATCCGCCAGGTGTTCGACGGGGACCAGCAGCCGGAGGAGACGACGCCTGAGGTCGAGGAGCTGCCACCACCAGAGCAATATCAATCTCGTAGTATTTTTTGCCTTGAAAGACTTGAGAAACAGTGTGATCTTACAGCGTTCCTTGGATGGATGTTGCTTGCAGGCGGTGAACCGGCACCTGGACATACTGCGGCCGGCGATCGCGAACTACGGCGGGAGTGTTGAGGTGCTTGCCGTTGACGGCGAGGACTGCCTGGTTAAGTATGACGGCCCAGAGTCCATCGGGAGTGGAGTGAAGGCAGCCATCAAGGAGAAGTTCCCGGACATCACGAATGTGGTGTTCACCCAGTGATCTACAGGTAGGCTGGCCGGCTTGATGCCATCCCAGTGCAGTAAGTGGCGACATGTACGAAATGCAGCGAGATTCTGTATCGTCTAGACAAGAGTTTCGATGTTTCGTTTGGGTAGAAAAAGTTGCAGCACACACAAACACTACGATGGGAAATGAAATGGAATAATTTTTGCCTTTTGGATATGCGAGATGAAAATATATCTGTTTTACTGAACTGAAGCTGAATCCGGCCTTGGGTCGAGCCTCGATTACCGCACGCTTGGTTGAGCTTTGCGCGTCCAATTGTAGTTAGTTTTTTGCTTTGCGCCTAGTAGCTCAAACGATAGAGATACTAGTAAACATGATGTCCCCTCCGAAGAGAGGAATACTGAACTGTGCCTTTATTCAGCACAATGACTGATGTCTGCACATTTCCTTCATTGCGTCACATTCTCGACTACTAAGTTTCCATCTTATTCTTCAAGCATGGAATGCTTTCCTTCTCAATTAAGGTGTTAATATATGATCTGAAGTCTTATGGTGAGGGCACGGGTGTTGCTTATGGGGCATGTTTGGTTGGTTGCATCATTTTGGGGTATTTGCATTTGTGACCGAGTTAGGCCTAGCTGAGTAAATACAGGGCAAAAAACATGTTCTGCACATAGTTTGGCAGACTGCATGCTGCATTAGAGAAGCAAATTTTCCCTGTTGTTCGGTGGCCTTCGTTGAGCTGGGCTCATGCATTACATGGTGTTTGGTTGCATGCACTCGACTCGAATAAGAGTTAACAGCTTAACATGACACACAGAGTTAGAATAGAGTAGATAGGCATAGGTCTATTCGCCTCGGCAAGTGGGGTGAACGGTGGCCGCGGCGCCGGGTCTGATGCGATGTGCACGGAGTCGCAGGCGAGCGATCCTGGCAGCGACGGGGCGAACCAGTTGCTAGCGGCGGCGTCCCATGGGAAGTTGGCGAGAAGGGAAGAGGAGGAGGGCATCGAGGTGAAGGACGGGGAGAAGAAGTGGAGGGCGCTCGCGATGGTGGCGTAAGTGTAATAGGTTGCGCGCGAGGAGGCCGAGAGGTAAGAGGAACTAGGCATGACATGTCGCCCATGCGGCAAGGTTGACGATGATCAGTGAGGCGTTCGTGAGGCAAGGTTGACGATGATCAGTGAGGCGTTCGTGAGGCAAGGTTGACGATGATCAGTGAGAACAGAAAGAAGCTACTCTGAATTTTGTATAAACCATTACATGAACACCTTAAACAGTACAATAGGGAGATACATATACACTCGACCGTTGAAACATAGAAACTAGAAACATAAGGTCGTGTGAAATAGTGAGATGAAGCTACTAGTCAAAGAAAAATTTAAACTATTGACTGTGCACAATGTGTTTGACAAAAGTTATCCAAAATAGCTCACGGACACGAACTTGAACATTTACAATCAACGAAACTGAAACTACATGTCAATCGTCTAAACGGAACCACAATATCGATGTGCATATTTTTCATCCACAACTTATCTCGAATCAAAACATCATAGTGTAGATTAGAAGGGACTAAGTGAAGAAGATTAATGAGTGTCACTAAACCAGACCATGCATCTCTACTATTAAAGGGGAACCTGTTGTTGTTGTCGTGATGGTTCGACCTCCCCTCGTATGCCCTCCCCGAACAAGAAAAATCGCAGAAAAAAGATCCCGCATTCGATGCCAGGGACCGAAGCGACCCGCATGTTCTCCACTTCTCCATCCTCAGATCTTTCTCCTCGAACAAAAACCTCCTCACCACCCCGACGCCTCCTTGTTGTTTTTTAAAAGGGAATACATTAATATCGCGAAGATACCAATTACACCCAGCCTCTGCACCTATAAGATGTCACAAAGACATCGAGGATGCACACAGCCAAAGAAGAAAATAAAAAGAAAGGAAAAAAGAAAAGATCCCGCCATAGGGAACGACTCCTCTCAACAGCAACACACATACCATCACCTAACACAACACCCGGAAAACATAAAAGGTCTCCAAAGGCAACACCTCCAAGAAGGGAACACCGCACAAGCGCCGTCGTTGCCCGATCCAAGATCTTAGGTTTTCATCCTGGAGAAAGTCCGCGCTCTCAAAACAACGCCTTTAGCAAGGCAATCGCCAGACACAACCAATGAAGGTCAGACATTAGGTTTTCACCCTGAAAGTCATGACTCGGCACCCAAGTACCATCAAAAATGAAATCCACTAGTGTTGCCGCCCTCACTCATCATTGCTGCTCCTGAGAGTTATCAGACACTAGGCTGACTCCATCGCCACCAAGGCTCCGCCCGACTAACTGATCCTCCTATCTCTGTCACCATGACCTTCTCCATCGTTGTCTCCACCATGGAAATCGAGAATCCGACATGTCCCAAGGTGTCATCAACCAACAGAGCTTCGCGCCACGCCCTCAAAACCTCGTAGGCCGATATGGACATGTGCGACCGAAATCAAACCGATCCAGTATCCTCAGCTTCCCTGGCTTCCATTCCGGAACACGTCGATGACCAGATCGAGGAGAACCGATCATGCAGGCAGAAGCCGTGATGCGACAAGAGCACGAGGACCGCCACCTTAATCATCACGGCAGCAGGCCCCCCCGTCGCCCCGATCCAGCCTGCCGCCGCCAGGCCGGGTGCCGGCACCACCACGGTGCCTAGCAGCCAGCGTCGTCAGGCACCACCGAGCTCCCACCATGACGTTGATCTAACCTAGGAGGAGCAGAGCCCACACCAGGGACAACCACCGCAGCTGGCGATGAGCCCCGGGACAGCAGTGTTGGGGAACGCAGTATTTCAAAAAAATTCCTACGATCACGCAAGATCTATCTAGGAGATGCATAGCAACGAGAGGGGAGAGTGTGTCCACGTACCCTCGTAGACCGAAAGCGGAAGCGTTTAGTAACGCGGTTGATGTAGTCGAACGTCTTCGCGATCCAACCGATCCTAGCACCGAATGTACGGCACCTCCGTGTCCAGCACACGTTCAGCACGATGACGTCCCTCGAGCTCTTGGTCCAGTTGAGGACGAGGGAGAGTTCCGTCAGCACGACAGCGTCTTGACGGTGATGATGAAGTTACTGGCGCAGGGCTTCGCCTAAGCACTACGACGATATGATCGAGGTGTGTAACTGTGGAGGGGGACACCGCACACGGCTAAGATAAGACTTGGTGTGCCTTTGGGCTGCCCATCCCACGTATATAAAGGAGGGGGGAAGAGGAGGCCAGCCCAGGGGGGGCGCCAAAGGGGGGAGTCCTACTTGGACTCCGGTCCAAGTAGGATTCTGAAGGAAATATGCCCTAGAGGCAATAATAAATTTGTTATTTATATTTCCTTATATCACGATAAATGTTTATTATTCATGCTATAATTGTATTAACTGGAAACTTCGTGCATGTGTGAATACATAGACAAACTGAGTGTCACTAGTATGCCTCTACTTGACTAGCTCGTTAATCAAAGATGGTTAAGTTTCCTAACCATAGACATGAGTTGTCATTTGATTAACGGGATCACATCATTAGAGAATGAAGTGATTGAATTGACCCATCCGTTAGCTTAGCACGATGATCGTTTAGTTTGCTGCTATTGCTTTCTCCATAACTTATACATGTTCCTATGACTTGAGATCATGCAACTCCCGAATACCAGAGGAACAGTTTGTGTGCTACCAAACATCACAACGTAACTGGGTGATTATAAAGCTGCTCTACATGTGTCTTCGATGGTGTTTGTTGAGTTGGCATAGATCGAGATTAGGATTTGTCACTTCGATTGTCGGAGAGGTATCTATGGGCCCTCTCGGTAATGCACATCACTATAAGCCTTGCAAGCAATGTGACTAATGAGTTAGTTGTGGGATGATGCATTACGGAACGAGTAAAGAGACTTGCCGGTAATGAGATTGAACTAGGTATTGAGATACCTACGATCAAATCTCGGGCAAGTAACATACCGATGACAAAGGGAACAACGTATGTTGTTATGCGGTTTGACCGATAAAGATCTTCATAGAATATGTCAAAGCCAATATGAGCATCCAGGTTCTGCTATTGGTTATTGACCGGAGACATGTCTCGGTCATGTCTACATAGTTCTCGAACCCGTAGGGTCCGCACGCTTAACGTTCGGTGACGATCGGTATTACGAGTTTATGTGTTTTTATGTACCGAAGATAGTTTGGAGTCCCGGATATGATCACGCACATGACGAGGAGTCTCAAAATGGTCGAGACATAAAGATTGATATATTGGACGACTATATTCGGACACCGGATGAGTTCCGGGGGTCACCGGATATTTATTGGAGTGCCGGAGGGATTATCGAAACCCCCAGGGGAACTAATGGGCCAACATGGGCCTTGTGGGATAGAGAGGAGAGGGCCTAGGGCTGCCCCCCCCTTGGGAGGGGGGGTGGCGCCCCCTCTTTCCTCCCTCTCTCCCTCTCCTTCCTTCCCCCCTTCCCCCTTCCTAGTTGTAATAGGAAAAGAAGAGTCCTACTCCTACTAGGAGGAGGACTCCCCCTCTCCTTGGCGCGCCCTAAGGCCGGCCGGCCTCCCCCTTGCTCCTTTATATATAGGGGCATGGGTGCACCCTAGAACACACAAGTTGATTGTTTTCCAGCCGTGTGTGGTGCCCCCCTCCACCATAATCCACCTCGGTCATATCCTAACGGTGCTTAGGGGAAGCCTTGTTCCGGTAGCATCATCATCACCGTCATCACGCCGTCGTGCTGACGAAGCTCTCCCTCGAAGCTCTACTAGATTGTGAGTTCGTGGGACGTCATCGAGCCGAACGTGTGCAGATCGCGGAGGTGTCGTACTTTCGGTGCTAGGATCGGTCGATCGCGAAGACGTACAACTACATCAACCGTGTTGTCATAACACTTCCGCTTACGGTCTATGAGGGTACGTAGACAACACTCTTCCCTCTCGTTGCTTACCGGAACCCCCCGGGAGCATATGGGCCTTAATGGGCCTTAGTGGAAGAGAAGAGAGGGTAGCCTAGGAGGGGCGCCCCCAAGCCCCCCCCCTTTCCTTTCTCCTTCCCCCTCTTCCTTCTATTCCTAGTCGGACACTTGGACTAGGAAAGGGGGGAGTCCTACACCTACTAGGAGGAGGACTCCTCCCCCTTGGTGCGCCTAGAGAGGCCGGCCAGCCTCCCCTCTCCCTCCTTTATAATGTGGGGAGGGGGCAGCCTAGAACACACAAGTTGATCTCTTAGCCGTGTGCGGTGCCCCCTCTTCACAGATTTCCACCTCGGTCATATCGTTGTAGTGCTTAGGCGAAGCCCTGCGTCGGTAACTTCATCATCACCGTCATCACGCCATCGTGCTGACGAAGCTCTCCCCAGACACTCCGCTGGATCTAGAGTTTGTGGGACGTCACCAAGCTGAACGTGTGCAGACCGTGGAGGTGCTGTACCTTCGGTGCTAGGATCGGTTGGATCGTGAAGACGTACGACTACATCAACCGCGTTGTCATAACGCTTCCGCTTACGGTCTACAAGGGTACGTAGACAACACTCTTCCCCTCTCGTTGCTATGCATCACCTAGATGGATCTTGCATGTGCATTGGAAAATTTTGAAATTACTATGTTCCCCAATAGTGGCATCCGAGCCAGGTCTTTGCGTAGATGTTATATGCACGAGTAGAACACAAAGGAGTTGTGGGCGTGAGTATATACATATTGCTTGCCGTCACTGGTTGATTCTTGATTCAACGGTATTGTTGGATGAAGCGGCTCAGACCGACATTACGCGTACGCTTACACGAGACTTGTTCTACCGACGTGCTTCACACACAGGTGGCTGGTGGGTGTCAGTTTCTCCAACTTTAGTTGAATCGGATTCAATGAACAAGGTTCTTTCTGAAGATCAAAAAGCAATCACTATACCGCGTTGTAGTTTTTGATGCGTAGGTAAGAACGGTTCTTGCTCAGCC
>NW_024115342.1:0-6091 GCF_003073215.2 Triticum urartu
GGGGCAAATTTTGAACTAAAAGCAAATTTTTAATTCAAAAAAGCCTAGAAGTAAAATTACACTGTAATCGAACATATCTTGCTCCTTCCATCCTTTGGCAGCTTGGCTCATCAACGGTCGTCGGCTCATGGTCTTGGCGATTGCGCGCATAGCACGGATGGTCTGTGTAGGCGCAGCAGCAAGCAGGGGGCGAATCGATCTAATGCCAACATATGCAGCAGGCAGCCACCAGCCGGGTGAATCCATCTAATGTAGCAGTAAGCAAGCATTCTGTGCACATGCAGCATGAAGCTGCTCGTACAACATTCAATCAAGTTGCATGGAGTAGCTAGCTAGCTTCACACACAAATATGCATGTGTGCATCCTTCGAGGGTATTCATCTAATAATAATGGGGTTGGGAGGACTATTATTCACTGATGGGTTAGACCAAACACTTAGTATGCATAGTAGTAATTTTTTGTTTGCAGTTTTGGAAGGCGGGGTTACGTTTGTTTGGCCTCTACGAGGCTCCGCCAGTGTTGGATGGTGAGGAGTGGTGATGTGTAGAGAAGGGGCACCTTGCTTGAGATATCTCGATGGGGATTGGTTGCTGTTGCTACTGCTTTTTTTTCTGAACGAGATGTGGTGGCACTGAGATGGTCTGAGCAGGGGAGCATGACAAAAATGCTAATTCCTCCCTGACTCTTTCATTTGATTGCAGAATATTGTGCTTACTCCTATCTCTCGCCCTCTTGCAGGCTTTCAAAAGTGAGGCTAGGGCGCGGAGGTGAGGCCAAATTGGCGTGTGAATGTAAGGATTGAAATGAGATAGTTATCTTCTTTCAGTTGTTTGCTTCTGCTTATTGATAGAGATAATGATTCCCTATTTAGTAGAGATGTTGTCACATATTAATATTGGGAATTATCTATAGTTCATTTGATGTTCATATCTCCATCCTAGCGACCGCTTTGTCCATGGTGTTTTTATCGCATCCAATCAGATCAGTATGAAACGAGAACGCACATCTATGTTGTATTTGCTTTATAGTAATACAGGTTTAGGTGGTCAGTCGCCCTATGTTGTTTGTATAAAAAACGTGATTTGCATGGTGAGCATGGCAGCAATTCATTGTTCGAAGCAGTGAAGCGATGTAAAATATGTGCATCGGCGGTTGTGAATAGCATCCGTCATTTTTTGTAGTCCTCTTAGTTATGTACTAGCGCAGATGTTGCGTACCGAAAGTAGGAGCAATCAAGTTGTTTTTTCTCTAACAAGGAGGCAAGCTGGCCTTGTTGTGCTATGCTCATCTCAAATTGTATGCTGAGTCTACTTATTTTAGCTTAAACGTAGGTTTTGGCAGCAAGAAACACTTGCAAATGTATGTCTTCTGGATATAAGTATCCGCTCTAGAAGATATATATATAGATTGCGGATATAAATATCTGCACTAGAAGATAAATATTTATAGTGGTCACAATAACTGAATCTGTTGTGTACTACAATATTTTTATTCAGAAGAAGTCATGATTATATGTTTTATTATGTAGTTTTAGTATCTGAGTCAAACTTTCTTGATTTGTAAAAAGATAGTTGTAATTGATTGAAGAAGCATGTTCGCTGAGAACCGAAGATCTGAGATGTGTGCTAGCTGAGACATGCATTATTCTCGGTTATTTAAGCACCGTCAGTAGCATTTTTTTTCAAAAGTCCGTGGCAACGCACGGGTGTTCTACTAGTTAATCTAGTTACCCACGAGCACTCCACGCACACAATCGAAAGGGAGACCACCCTCGAGATTGTGCGCAATAGTCGTCGTCATCTCTCCAACCGAGCGACTTCGACTTCGCCGCATTTAAGCATCCACTAGGTTATGGCCAAAATAACCCCTCGAAGACCATGCCAACCTATGCCAAATTACTGACCACATGCATCAGTGGCGAGGCGAGGCGGCTCCGATTTCAGAGACAAGCAAGGAAGAAGAAATATGCAATGATTGCACCCGTGGAGGATCCCGTCCAAGCCGTACGCCCATCACTCACCATCATTGCCACTCGGACCATGGTACATCAGCTCCGACTTCAAAGCAACGAAACAAGAGGAAAGATATCCGACGAACGATCGCCAGAAACCAGTCCCTAACAAACACCCCCACAGCCACATGATTTAGATCGCACGGATAGCAGTTTCTGAAGAAATTTGCCCCAAAATAAACAAACTGGCATGCCCTAACACTAAAATACCACCCCCACTAACACTAAAAATGCCATCCGCTTCGTTCGCAAATGCCATCTCTAGCAGCAAACTGTCGCTGGATATTGCCATTCTGAAACAAAGCCCAGAGACGTGCGAACACGCTAGCCGAACACCAAACCATGCTGCGACTAACACCACAAAATAGACTGGTTCAAATATAACCTCGAATTGCATATAAGGCAAACAATGTGCACAGAGTTGCGACGGCAACCAACGCTGAGCAGGATGCCCTTCTGACCTGACTTCTAGCACTAATCTATAGTCAACACAAGTTCACCCATTGGCTAGAAAGAAGAAAAGACTTCCAAGAAAAACACAAAGAAAATCATTTCAGGTTCACAGAACAGACGAAGCCCAGGAGTACAAAGGATGTTACAACGACGACAGGCAATCAGAAGATCACTAAACCAAGTCTAATGCATCGAACCGGTCTTGAGGGTTCCTTCTTGGACAACCATGCTCTTGTCAAAAACCACCTTCGACCTGAAACAATAAGAAGAAGTGATATCAGGTAAAATATAACAAACTCTATTTGCTGAAAGCCCTAAAGGAAAGTAGACAGCACTTCAAATTTAACAATTAGACTGCCATACCAAAAATGTATTCTGTTTAGTGGTTAGCCACGATCAGACAGCCAGTCTATCTCCCCCGCAAAAAGAAAAAAGAAAAAAAAACAAAAAAAAAAACAGCCGGTCTATCATTTGATACAGAAAAGTAGACTGGTTATGCGAGAACATTGCCTGTAGTTCTGTAGCATCTCTTCATAGCCTACCAATCACCAACGCACATGTCAACCAACCCAGCCCAAGCAAAACTAAGCAATAAGTAACAGACCAATTCACTTATTGGGACTTGGGAGTGCCATGTGTTCAAAACTAAACTTAGAGTAAGCTCTATGTAATAATTATATTCTTTACACCCTAATAAATCAAAACCATGTGGCTTGCAATGGAACAAACAATGGCAACCCAGAGAGATACGCTTACAAACCGTGTGAAGCTAACCACTGCAGACAGAAGTAAGAACAGTCATCCATTTCATACAGAAACTGCACCGCAATATTTGGATAGTGAAACCCTATGTCAGTGGCAAACTGACACCACATAGCACAAGAACACTGAATCCGGGCACTATCACTATAGGTAGCCGTGTGCTCCTACTAAGCTTCTTAGTGATTAAATTCTCAGTGTGGCCTGTCAGTACACTTCATTGATTTGGCTATATCTTCGAATAAATGTTGTAATAAGGTTTAGGCTACATGCGTCTTTGATGCCGAGGCCAAGGGTAATGAAAGCTTCTATTTTCTTTAAAAAAAAACACCAACTATGTATCACTCAGGAACACCATGTGCATGACATTGAATATTGTTAGTGCAAATCATTCACAAGTTGATGATCTAACTGACACTTTCCTTATTTATCAAAAACCCTTAATGAACATCCTCAAAGATACCTCACACATCACGAATATCACATGAACTACAACATGAGATCAGTGCATGTGATACTCCACAAAATGTGGAATACTGACAGTACTTTGAAACATAAATACGAAATGCAGATTTTATCAATATGAAACAGTGACAATAGCACCAAGCAGAAGCTATTCAAAAGTGATGAATATCAAGAACTTTCATGCTTACCATATTGCAAACCAAAACTCTGATCAAACAACTATCATGCATGATTTGCATTGCCTTTTAGCTCAAGCTCTAGTTCATTGTGTCTTAGCTGAAGTTCCAAACGCTTTTGCTGAAGCATCATTTGTTCATTCTCCAATGTCATCCTTTCAATTTCCCTGTCCTTCTTCATCCTAAATCTCTCCCACTTGAGACGTTGTTTTGCCACTTCCAGTTTTTGTTCTTGGGTCTGCAAGCGATGTTTCTGAAGCTCTATTTGTTGTGAAGTCAAGTCCTTCCGCACAAAAGACAAGTTGGCTCCACCTGGAATAGCATTGTTGATATCCAATGTGATGTCATGCGGATTGAACCTCCCGCTAACACCGTTTGAGCTTGAGGTGACAAAACCCACATCACCATGATCCACTGCATGACACATTCTTTTATTCATGGAAGAATCCCTCAAGTTGGTATGAACTGTTTGATGCTCTTTGTCATGCTCCTCGTAATCAGAATCTGCACTCTGATCACCCTCTTCAGGATCTGCACTTGCATCCCTCCTCAGATCATGCTCATCTTTACATCTAAGAGCAACCTGTAGTGAGTGCTGAAGTGCGAGATCTTCAGGTAAATTGACACGGTTGTTGTTATGATAGGAACACATCTGCTCATAGAATAAGTGCTTAGAGTTCAATATCTTCCTTGCGTCTTCTTTCATCTTATCAGAAAGATGATGCATGCTATCAAGAAGTGCTGGATTTTCCACAACACTGCAAGCAGTACCACGACCAAGGATATCTGTAAGCCTTTTATATCTCTTGTTGAGATCATTGAACTTATCCTCGCACTGCTGTGGTGACACACTGCAGCCTCTTTCGCCCATGACCTTTGATATTGCTTTCCATTTGCCCTTCTTCTGCACTATTGCAATGTTCCTCCTTACGCCTTGATCCGCCCCAGGATCCTCCCCCGTGTAGGATGCTGCGGTAATCAAAAGTTTAACCATGGAACCTGTCCACTTCATCCGATGCCATGCTGAACCCTTCTTGCCTTTGTCATTCTGGGTATCAGTAACATCCTCGGTCATATCATGCTCCTCCTCATCACTGATGGAGTTCTTATAGTAATGACTGTGCTGCTGCTGCTGGTGGTGGTGGTGGTGATCCTTTTTTTCATGTTCTCCAAATTGAAATCCAGGGTTATCAGGCGCTGTAGCCCTGTTGATAGGCATTGCGAAACTCCCTAGCATCTGAGATTGGTTGAATAGCTGTTTTCCTGAGTTTGTAGCATGCATTTGCATGGAGCTACCGTGCACATTCATACCACTATAAGGAATTCCTTGCATCATGTTTCCAGTAGGTAGGTTGCTGCCTTCCATTTTCTCAAAAAGATCACCCAGGTGGTTGTACCTCTTGTCAATACCATACAAAAGGTAGAGGAGGTGTCACATGTCTTCGCTTCAATATCATCCTGCATAGTAAATTTGGAGAAATTATTAAAGCCCCGGCCGGAAATGTATATTTGCACAGCTGTATATTTCTCAATGTATATTTGCACATGTCATCAGGAACACCTAAATAAAAATCTGATAAGGTACTCTTGAACACACTCGACTGGCACATCATATCATGTGATATTGAATATACTAGCATTGTGCAAATGTAACTCCGATCTCCAGGTTGGAACGGCAATAATCGCAAAAGCAATTAAAACGACCTCTGGAGCACTTAAAATACAGTACTCTGAACCGCACCAAATTAGGCAATCAGGACAAACAATAAAATCTGTAGGGATTTGTCACTGCGGTAGTAACTAACAACTAATCACTGGTGCTAGCAAGTGTCATGGTATTTCGCGCTTCAGGTAAGGGAGCTACACACTTATTGACAGCAAATTGGAACTCAATGCTTAAGCAGGTAATCATCGAGCATCACCAACAGTTCCCCTTTCCCCGTAATTTTTTTGGCTTTTGCGGGAGTTGGGCCAAAAAAAGTGCTCCAACAGTTCCCGTAAAAGCGGTCTTTTAAGGGACCCCGTATAATCAGCCCAACTCCCCTTCCATCTAGGGGGAGGTGGCCCTTCCCCTAAACATTTCCATAAAACTGTCACGTCAGCGTGCCACAACCGGAATTCGCCGCGCCGCCACCCCAGACCACCGCCGACGACACCGACCGTCGCCGTCACGCTGCCGGCCACCCGATCCGCTGTCCGCCGCCTCAGGAGCCCGCCGACGTCGCC
>NW_024115343.1:0-71744 GCF_003073215.2 Triticum urartu
ACTTGAGGGAATATTTGTTCTACCTTTAGCTCCTCGTTGGGTTCGACACTCTGACTTATCAAAAACTGTTTTGATCCCATATACTTGTGGGTTATCAGCCACACAAAAGAAAACGGTCAGCCAGATCGAAGGTGTGTGCGATATACGGCATGCGGTTCACTCGGCTAAATGGTTTGCGTTGAGACATGAGAACAGAAATGGTTAAAATGAACAAGATGTGTGTGATATGAGGCAAACAGGTCTGTAATCGGAGACGTGTGCGAAGACAGATAACAACACAGACGATTACTGCTAACAAGCCGTGTGTGTTGTGAGCAAATGATTGCTGGTATACAATTGTGAGTGATTGATGAAAACATCACCGACGGGTTCCATTGTTTAGTCCATGTGCGATGTGATTTTCTTTGTCCGCACAACATCTACGCTCTGTCTATAGTATCAACATATATACTTAAAAACATAGCATTGCATAACCAAATTAAGCATACAATTACACAAGTGACTACACACATAACATTTGCACACACCAAAGAAAGCAATTACATGCATACTAAAGTAGGAGAAATGAGGATCTAATCATCTACTTATTGTTGCGACAACGCTTGCTATTGTTCTGCTTCCGGCTGGATCCCTGGTCTTGTATTGGCATCGCCTGCCAGAATCTTGTCGACATCCAGGGCCAATACAAGATCAGGGGCAGCAAGGAGCATGAGAAGGACTCACTGGTTCACCTCACCGAGGCCATCATCGACCCCTACTACAGAGACATGAAGGATTTGTGTAACAAGGACAAGTGTGCCTGGCACTCTGCCTGGATGGAGAAACTCGACAAAGCTCACGTCGTGTATGCGGCCAAGGAGGCGTACACGAGCTATGACATGTACAGGTGGATCGTTGACATGAGGAACATCACTCCTCTCTTTTAAACCTTGTAAGGTGCAATGATACGCTAAGACAATTGTGTATAAAATTGAGAAGAGTAAGAGACATTGGCTGCAAACCATGCAGTTCAAGGAACAAGTCAGAGTAAGTAGTAGTTAAAAGGCATGAGGACTAAGGACTTACAACATCGGCTTTGACTGGTGTAGTCATGCCCTTTGTCGGTGTCAAAACTGGCGGATCTCGGGTAGGGGGTCCTGAACTGTGTGTCTAAGGCAGATGGTAACAGGAGTCAGGGGACACGATGTTTTACCCAGGTTCGGGCCCTCTCGATGGAGGTAATACCCTACGTCCTGCTTGATTGTTCTTGATGATATGAGTATTACAAGAGTTGATCTACCACGAGATCAGAGAGGCTAAACCCTAGAAGCTAGCCTATGGTATGATTGTATGTTGTCCTACGGACTAAAACCCTCCGGTTTATATAGACACCAGAGGGGGCTAGGGTTACACAAGGTCGGTTACAAAGGGGGAGATATCCATATCCGTATTGCCTAGCTTGCCTTCCACGCCAAGTAGAGTCCCATCCGGACATGGGACGAAGTCTTCAATCTTGTATCTTCATAGTCCAATAGTCCGGCTGTCCGGAGACCCCCTAATCCAGGACTCCCTCAGTAGCCCCTGAACCAGGCTTCAATGACGATGAGTCCGACGCGCAGTGTTGTCTTTGGCATTGCAAGGCGGGTTCCTCCTCCGAATACACCACGCAAGAGTTTGAATAGAAGTATAGTGTCCGACCCTGCAAAATAAGTTCCACATACCACCGTAGAGAGAACAATATTTCCACAAATCTAATCTGCTGACGCGTTTTGGCAGCATGACATCACGCCATGGCCCGGTAATTATTAGAACCGTTTTTCTTTAACCAACCCCGCACATAACGCGAGGCGGTTTCTTGACACGTCTTGTCAAAGTAGAGATCATGTTCCCCTTATCACGGGATTCTCATCAATACAAACGTGGGTAACCCAACCGTGCCTATTGGTATGACTCCTAGATCCTAGGTAAGTCTCGAACGGCCACGAGGGGGACGCCTGATATTCATCCCCTTTATAAAGGGACAAGGCCTTTTCTTTTTCCCTCCTGTGCTCAATCGAATCCTTCCCCCACCTCAAGTTCTAACACCCAAAGCTCAGGTCAGGTGCTTCGGACCTTCAATCATGTCCGGATCCAGCCTTCAAGGCCGGTGGGTGCCTTCCTCCGTCATGGAGGAGGACATCAAGAAGTTGAGGGAGGCCAGATATCTGACCGCCGAAATTTCGCATAGGCTGCCCGCCCGAGGGCAGGTCGTCCCTACTCCCGAACCCAACGAGAGCGTTGTGTTCGTCTCCCACTTCCTCCGAGGACTAGGCCTCGCTCCGGATCCCTTTGTTAGGGGTCTTATGTTCTATTACGGGCTGGATTTTCACGATCTGGCCCCGTATTCCCTTCTTCACATCTCGTCATTTATTGTCGTGTGTGAGGCCTTCCTCCACATTACCCTTCACTTCGGCGTGTGGCTCAAGACCTTCGATGTGAAGTCGAAGATGGTCGAGGGGCAATACGCAACGTGCGGAGGTGCTTTAATAAGAAAAATTGCTAACGCTCCATGGCCAAAGGGTTCCTTTCCAGAGGTGTCCGGATTGTGGCAACGGGAGTGGTTTTACATCACAGCTCCCCGAAGTGCCAAATGGGTAGCTGCCCCACCTTTCGCTCGGGCCCCCCACCACAACTGATGTCATGGATCAGTAGGGGGATGAGCTGGGGTCTAGCCAAGGACGTGCCAATACTGCAGAGCCGTATCCGAGATCTCTTTGAGGGAGATTTCAGTCTGGTTATGGTAATGCAAGTTATGCTGGTTCGTCAAGTCCAGCCTTGCAAACGCCAGCCCCTCCGCATGTGGGAATTCAACCCGGAAGGACCGCGCACTATTCAGCATTTCCTCGGCATGACGCACGAGGAGATGTACAAATCATTCTTCGGACCCCAAATAGAGTGTCCGGACACTACCAAGGACGTGGGCCTGAGCTGCAACTGCCCTGCTACCCAAGTAAGTAATCCCCTGGCCAAACACACTGTCCTTTTGTTTATCATGACATCATTCTGACGAATCGCTCTTTGACCAGGACTGGATAGCAAAGGCGAAGATGATCCAGTGTTCGTCCTCCCTTCCTAAAGGCTTGGACAATGCGATGCTGGAAAAGATGCTCGAGCCGGCACCTCATCTAGTGCCCTCAAACGAAGATGAAGGGGGGAATAAAGAGGGCGAAATCGGGCCTCCATCGCTACCTATTCCAATCGAAGGAATGAGCGCCTCCGCGAGGGAGGATAACCAAGGGGAAGAATCTGACATTCTCCCTCCCCGGGGGAGGAAGAGAACTACCTCTGAAGATCCGGAAACTAAGGTTTCCAAACGGGAGAAGAAATCTCCACCAGAGGATCCTGCCTCGGAGTGTATTCTTGCCGCACAATGTCCGCGCGGGGATCAGCCCTCTACCGAGCTGTAAGTAATCAAAAAGTACTTAATAGTGAATATATCCTATCTTACTTCCAAAGACAATAATTGGTGTTTATAAATTGTAGTCCGGATCGCAGCCCTTCTCGACAGAGTTCATCTTCGGGGGATCTTCTTCCGGAGATGATGGAGAGCGAAACGCCTCCCCAGACTCCCCAACTCAAGAAGCGGGCGACCTTGAAGTGTCGTCGCGAAGAGTATCTCCGGATCCACTAGGGCCAGAGAGTAACCCTTTGGCTGCCTGACATCCCCAGTATCCGGCTCCTGAGGGGAGCGACAGCAAGGGTCCGTACAGTGTGCGATTGGACGCACTGAAGTACCTTCTGGGGCAAGCTGTCGTCTCGGAAGCACATCGTACGCTAATGGGTACGGTAATTGAAAGGATTTCATCCGCCGAAAGCGGTGTGCACGAAGCTTTTATGAGTCTGCTAAAAGGCTTCGAGGTACGTGAAACAATGTATGCCTTTAACAGTACCGCATACGTTAGGTATGCCCCTGCAGATAGTAGCCCCTGAGACTCTAGTTGTCATCAAGAACGGCGGCAAACAGAGGATCATAGTCCTAGGTAATAACCAGACCGCCTTTATGTGCAGGTGGTTGAAGCTCCGGTAGCTAGCCGGACTGATGAGTTTGCCGAACTAAAGCGGCAGCTGGATGCGGCAGATGCCGACATCGTGCTTGTCAACAAGCGGCTTGACGAGGCACAGGGTGAGTGATTTTTTTGGTGATCGTCACATAGTAAGAGCATCATGATGCTAGTATCTTTAATACGTTGTGACTGCAGATGGAGCTGCCACCGTGGAGACCCTTCGGGCGGAGCTTGCCCGAGCCAAGGAGCAAGCGAGGAGTAGCAATGCGGCCGCTTTAAAGGCGGTCGAAGAGTTAAGGGCCGAACAGGCCGCGCATTGCGAGAGCAAGGAAAAATAGCCAAGATGGTTGTAGAATTAAAAGATGTTGCTAACCGTTACCGGCTTCTTGAAGAAGAAGACCGGTCGAAAGCGACGGACCTGGAGAAGGCTCGGGTGGCTGCCAAGGAAGCCCGCTCCAAAATTAGAGCGATGAAGGAGGAGCTGAATCAAGCTGCAGATATCGTGTCTGGGAAGCCCTTCTTGTTGCGGACTAAGTTCGGAGATCCGAAGTACGCTCCTCTGGACCGGCTATGGAGTTCTGCGGACGAGTACATGGATTTGGCTGCAAGTGCTGCTGATGCAGCCGAGTACTTCAAGGATCAGAAAGGTCCCGAAGTGGAGAAGCTGTTCTGGTCACAGTTTCACGCTCCAGTCCGTCCGCTGTTGCTGAATGAGCGATTGACCGGTTGGACCGAGCTCCATAGGTTTTCCGGACTTGCCATGAGGTCCGTTGTGGATCACCTGTGGCCGGGAGGGCCAAGGCCGAGTAGCTACTTTAGCTTAGTGCAACAATTCCTTGAAGCTGTGCCACACATCGATGTTGTAAAGTGATCAGCGTGCATAGAAGGTGCACGGATGGCCCTTGCCCGTGTCAAAACATACTGGGCGGAGATGGAGGCCACCACTGTTGCGGCACAGGGTTCGGCCATAGGCCGAGTGGCTGCCAAGCACTACTTTGAAGAAGTCCTTGAAGGAGCTCACTCGATAGAGGCTCAGTGCTCGAACAATATTATTTTCCAGTGACATGTAGTCCCATTGTACAAACAATGTTTTTCCGAATTAATCAAGGCTGTATTTATACTTTTGCCCGAAAGTACTATGATGCCTCCTGTGCGGCTGTTTATGTATATATGTATACAACCTGAAAGTTTGCAGTTGTCTGCTTCCGCCCCCATGCATATAATGCGGGGGTGTTCGCAAAAGATGCATATCCACACTTGATCCAACGTCTTGGTCCGTTAAGGAGGTGATAGCGTAGCGAACAAGGCAATCGGACTATATTGCTTTAACACTTTCACTTAGCCATTGGAGTTTGACAGTGGGGCTACTATATAGCCCCTGGTACTTCTGCGCTCGCCCGATTACGGTGCACGTACGTACATGACCGGGAAACGGCCCTTCGTTAATGCGGAGGAATCCCGAAGATTCTAATTAGTCATCGAGTGGTTGACCAGTCTCTCGCTATATCATGACAGTCAGTTTTCGGCTTTCTCTACTGAGGTGCTCATCCGGACGAACCAGGGCACAATCGCAGTAGTTCTCCCAGTGCTACCTTAGCTAATATAATGGAACGTAAGGTACCAAAACGTGGGAGCCGGGCAAACCCAACATTTGACCAAAGACATGATTCGGAGCTGATGCATATAGGGCCAAACTCACGACGCCAAACACTCCCTAAGGTGTTTGGTTTTTGTAACATATACCGGGCTAAACAATGCCCTTTATAAGAAACCCCATGTGTCTAGGTACGTGCAAAATCCTGGCGTGGCCACATGCCAATAACACCGGCATCCTTCTTGGTTGTGTGTAGTATCCAGAGGATGTGAGCAACAAGAGACAGTAAAAAAGGTTTACACAGGGCCTTAATCTAAAAAGAAACCTTTTGGCGGGTCCCTGCTGCACGTCTGTGCCTGTGTCTCTGTTGTGCCGTGTCCTAGACGGGTGTAGCACGATGGTAACCTGCAAAAAGGAAAGAACTTAGATGAAGGTTGCCGTGCTGAAAAGAAGAATGCGTTATCAGAATTCCAGAGAAGCCTAGTTGAGCCGGGCTGGCCCTGATTACACGCGGGAAGCCCCTGGTATCACGTATGATGGAACGCCGGACTCGTCTAACCATGTCTGTGGTCTTGACGACCTGCCATTTTTCTGGTTGGTGAGGCCGTCTAGTGTGCGGCTGTTAGAGCCGCCAGGTCCTCTTCCGTACGTGAAGAACGGTTGGTATTTCCGCTAACTGTAATGACGCCTCGAGGACCGGGCATCTTGAGTTTGAGAAAAGCATAATGCGGTATTGCATTAAAACGAGCGAAAGCCGCCCTTCCGAGTAGTGCTTGAAAATCACTTCGGAATGGAGCGATGTGAAAAGTTAACGTTTCACTTCAGAAGTTATCGGGAGAACCGAATACCACCTCTAGTAGTAGAGAGCCCGTACAGTGGGCCTCTTGGCCTGGTATTACTCCCTTGAAGGTAGTATTACTGTGACTTATTTGTGTCGAGTCTATCCCCATTTTGCGGACTGTGTCTTGATATATCAGATTGAGATCACTGCCGCCATCCATGAGGACCCTTGTGAAATGGTACCCATTTATTATTGGGTCTAACACCAAGGCCGTCAGTCGTTCGCGCCGGATATGTGTATCGTGATCCCTACGATCAAAAGTGATCGGGCAGGCCAACCAGGGGTTGGACCTAGGGGTGACGGGCTCGATGGCGCGTGTGCATCGGAGTGCGTGATTGCTTCTCCTCCTTGTCACATTGATCACGTTTACTGTTTTAACCTCCGGTGGGAATTTTTTCTGTCCTCCAGCGCTTTGCTAGCGAGGTTCATCCTCGTCTTTGCTTGGTGTCTCCTCCCCTTTGTGTTCGGCGTTTAGCTTACCTGCCTGCTTGAAGACCCAACATTCTCTGTGGATATGATTTGCAGGTTTATCTGTGGTATCATGAATCTGACAGAGCTTGTCAAGAATGTTTTTTAGGCCAGATTGTCCTTCTCTGCTGCCTTTGAAAGGCCTTTTCCGCTAACCTTGTTGGGAGCCCCTGAATCCGGCGTTTACCACCGTATTATCTGGGCTACCTTCTTTATTTCGACGCTTGTTTTTGTTGCATCGTGGTTTACCATTGCAATCCCTTACTTCGGATGTGCTTGGGTCGCTGGTGTTGCTACGGGCCAACCAACTGTCCTCGCCCGCACAAAAGCGGGTCATGCGGCTTGTTAGAGCTGCCATTGTTCTCGGTTTTTCTTGACCGAGGTGTCTGGCGAGCCATTCGTCTCGGACGCTATGTTTAAAAGCTGCTAAGGCTTCGGCATCCGGACAATCGACTATTTGGTTCTTCTTTGTGAGGAACCTGCTCCAAATATTTTGGGCGGACTCTCTGGATTGTTGGATTATGTGACTTAAATCGTCTGCATCCGAAGGTCGGACATAAGTCCCTTGAAAATTGGCCCAGAAAGCGTCCTCGAGCTCCTCCCAACTTCCAATTGAGATTTCAGGGAGGCTTTTCAGCCAGTGCCTAGATGGCTCTTTAAGCTTGAGGGGCAAGTATTTAATGGCATGGAGATCGTCTTCACGAGCCACATGAATATGGGGATGAAGTCCTCTATCCAGACTCCAGGGTCTGTGGTTCTGTCGTACACCTCTATGTTCACTGGTTTGAATCCTTCTGGGAATTCAGGGTCCAGCACCTCATCAGTGAAACATAGTGGGTGTGTGGCACCCCTATATTGGGATGCGCCTATTCAGTGATGGTTGTGTACCGTAGCGCGCTTCCTAGATCCATAGATAGATCTGGTCGCGCCGGATTTTTGACATAAGTTCTCATGTAGAACGTGTGTTGACTTATGCGTGACTTTGTTAGCCGCTCTATCGCGTTCACAGGGCGGTGGATCCGGCCGGTTAGCCGTATCACTTATCGGCTGTATGGGCTCTAAGGCCTCGTCATCAAATTCCTGTAATAGCTTGCGTTTTGGATAGCTATTTGGGTGGTAGCTTCTACCATACTTTGTTACTTTGTTCCACTTGCTGTTGAGCGTATCTTGTGCGACCTTGAGCCTTTGCTTCTGTTTCTTCAGGCTTATCGCTGTGGCAGTAAGCCTTCTGCGGAGGTTCTCTTGCTCCAAGTGTGTTCCCGGGATGATGGATGCATCATCGTCCGGACTGTTTTCTTCCCTAGATGGGGATTGATGATGCTTATCTTTGGCGTCATCGTGTTCGGACGTCGAATCTGTACTATGTTTGTTGTTTGCATCTTGATCGTTTTCTGCCACCGGGGTGGTACAGTTGTCGTCTTTTCTGGAGTCGCGTGGACTATTGTTATCGCTATTTTTGCTATGGCGGGACTTAGGGCGGCGCCGCTGACGTCAGCGCTTGGGTTGCTTCTTGGAGGGGTCATCCTCCGCTTTCTCATCGCCATTGGCTTCGTTGGGGGTGTCCACCATGTACACGTCATGTGATGAAGTAGCGGTCCAGCGCCCTGTGGGCGGTGGTTCCGGTTCGTCTCCGGCTTCGTCGTCCATGCCGTCGAAGTCCTCGGAGCCGAAGTCGAGCATGTCGGTTAAGTCGTCGACAGTGGCTACTAAGTGGGTGGTGGGTGGGCGACGAATTTCTTCGTCGTCCGCATCCCATTCTAGCCGGACATAGTTCGGCCAAGATTCTCCTGACAGGGAGAGAGACCTTAATGAATTTAGCACATCTCCAAAAGGTGAGTGCTGAAAGATATCCGCGGAGGTGAACTCCATGATCAGCGCCCAGTCGGACTCGACGGGCGCGGATACGAGCGGCTCGGAGTCCGTGACCGAAGATGAATCTAGTGGTTCGGCAACACGGCTCTCGTAAGGGGTGAAGTCAGTATCCGACTCTATCGCCACTGAGAGTGCGGCCTCCATGGCGGGGTCCATCCCTCCGCTCTCGGATGGCGCGACTTGCTCTGGATAGATGGACGGAGTAGCTGCGGATGCGATCTCCTGAATACTGTCCGACGGCAGAGTTACGTCATGCTTGTCAAGACTGTATGGCACGTCCGACATGGGCTCGAATCCGTCGAAGATCAAGTCTCCACGTATGTCGGCCGTGTAGTTCAAGTTTCCAAATCTGGCCTGATGGCCAGGGGCGTAGCTCTCAATCTGCTCCAGATGGCCAAGCGAATTGCCCCGCAGTGCAAAGCCGCCGAATATGAAGATCTGTCCGGGGAGGAAAGCCTCACCCTAGACCGCATCGCTAGCGATGATCGAAGGAGCCATCGAGCCTTATGGTGACGACACAGTGGAACTCTCAATGAAAGCACCAATGTCGGTGTCAAAACCGGCGGATCTCGTGTAGGGGGTCCTGAACTGTGCGTCTAAGGCGGATGGTAACAGGAGGCAGGGGACACGATGTTTTACCCAGGTTCGGGCCCTCTCGATGAAGGTAATACCCTACGTCCTGCTTGATTGTTCTTGATGATATGAGTATTACAAGAGTTGATCTACCACGAGATCAGGGAGGCTAAACCCTAGAAGCTAGCCTACGGTATGATTGTATGTTGTCCTACGGACTAAAACCCTCCGGTTTATATAGACACCAGAGGGGGCTAGGGTTACACAAGGTCGGTTACAAAGGGGGAGATATCCATATCCGTATTGCCTAGCTTGCCTTCCACGCCAAGTAGAGTCCCATCCGGACATGGGACGAAGTCTTCAATCTTGTATCTTCATAGTCCAACAGTCTGGCCAAAGGATATAGTCCGGCTGTCCGGGGACCCCCTAATCCAGGACTCCCTCACCCTTCTTCTTGCTGGTGTGACAGTCCTTGAAGATTTCCATAGCATTTGGTTCAGGTACTTTTTGGTCCTTGCGGGGTTTCCTCTGCATTTGGAACAAGTCAATATAGATCTAATAATATGGTACAGCAAAAAGAGTGAAACAACAGCTAATTACAAGAGCCTCGCAGTGTGCAATATAGCTACAAGATCATGTCGTCTATTGGAATTTCACTTTCGTATGGCTGGCCTTGTTATTTGAATAGTTCAACTACAAGAAGATAGATTTGTGTGGCACATGCGTAAATAGGACTTCAACATGTGATCTGATCACATATATATAATGTACCTGATAGTTTGGATTGGACCAGTGTTTAACGAGGCCTCTCCAGTTTTCATCAGATATATTTTCCACTGGACATGTTTGGGTAAGTTCACTGTTATCCTTGCCTTCAAAGTGAGTTTTCCTCAAGTTATACTGATACTGTCGCAGAGCAGACTTGAAAACATGGGTGCAAGCTTGTCTGGTTGCATCATCTTGGCTATCCAACTTGAACCTCATCTGTTGAAATTTATGGGAGTCTCATTATCAGCAACCTAGAAAGTATTGGACAGAGCAAGACGATATTACTAGTTTCCATACATAACCATACTTACAGATAAATGGTCGAGGAAGGAGTTGAACTGGGTTTCGTCTTTGTCATTCCTGTACTGAATCCATGTTGGGAGGATACGTACATGACACCTAACAGCAACCGCTGCCTCTGATACTAACTTGGCTGACTCTGTAGCATCACGTGGCCTTTTTAAACCTGCGTCAAAACGGATCTCCATTCTTCCTCCTCTAGATTTAGTTAACCTATCGAGCATTATCCCTGATGTTTGTTTCCTCTTGCGCCTAGGTGCTAGTCCAACAACAAACATAGGAAGTGTTAGTGTACATGAAACTGTGAGACTACATATAAAGAAGCATGCAACTGTAACTTGACTCCAGCAACTACCTTCTTGCTGTTGAAGTTCACAAAGTTCATCTGATCTTGCCAACTCATCTTGTGTCAAGAGTGCTTCGGAAGTAGTGTCAAGTGGCAAGGGAGCTTGGGAACGTGCTGCTAGCTGAGTTGACCAACGAGTAAATCATGCAGATGGTGGTACTGTGGAAGGTGTTGCAACAACTAGGGTTGTCTCTGCTCGTTTGGTGGCGGCTATTTGTTTCTGTTTGGCTTGTTCTGCAGCTCGTGTAGCACGGGATACCATGTCGATACAATTTTCCGCTGGACTTTGACCTTCTATTGCACCATTAGAACCAGCAGAATCTATAGGATTGTTCCGCTTGCCTTTCCTTGTCGTTCTGTCTTGCTTCCTCTTTCTCTGTGCCATGTTAAGTCAAGCCGACAAGAAAAATTAATAACAATTTAGTTCTTCAGAACAAATGTACTTTGATGTAAGAACATGGTGTGATAGACAGATATTGTATGTTCTAGAAACAGGAACACATGTCTTAGTCACAAGTATAATGTGTAAAGTAAGCAGATGAAATTCAATAAAATTAGAAGCAATACAAGCTAGACATCATACATAACATGCAACCACATATAACAGTGCCAAGTTAGAGGAAGCACCTGTGATGGTGCACTAGGGGAGACGTGCTCATCACCAACACAACTACGTTGAGTGTCTATGCATATGTTGTCTTGGAAATCATCTTGGGAGATGGAGTAGAATCTGTAGAGGCCCTCCATTTGGAAGGAGCACCTTCATCCGTTGCCTTGCTAACTTCCTTCGGCTTTATTGATTTTGAATTGTCAAGTAAAACCGACAAGAAAAAGCAATAAAATTCACTCTTCACAACTCACTCGTGCATGATACTAACAATCACTACTTTGATGTAAGGCAAACACATGATTCCAGGATGGAATAATACGAAAAACAGGACGGCATGGCATATTCACAAATGTTTGTGTAAACTAAGTAGAAACCATTTCACCAAATAAGAAGCAATGCAAGCTAGAAACCACGTGAAAGATGCAACCAATATGACTCTGCCAAGTTAAAAGTGTCCCATCATAAATGGCATTTCAACAAATTAGAAGCAGCGCATGCTATAAATCATATCAAAGATGCGACTAATATCACACTGCATATACTGAAGGTGTCTCGTCATATTGATTTATGCGGGATACAAAAAAAATTATGTGAGGACATGCTTAATAGACAGTTGGACTATGTACTAAATACAGGAAGGCATGTCACATTAACAGGTATAATGTATAAGCTAAGCAGAATAGCACATGCAGTTTAACCAGATTGGAAGAATTACAATCTAGACACCATATGCAACATGCAACCACATATCACGCTGCCAAGTTAGAGCAAGCACCTGCGATGCTAGTGTAGGGGAAATGCGGTAATCAACTACAGAGCTACGTTCACTATCTTCATCTAGCCTTGCTGTTTCTTGAGAATCATGTCGGGAGGCTGACGCTGCATTCTTTAAATGAGGAGTAATGCAGTTGCCTGACTACCTCATCATAAGTGATTAGATGAGGGATACACAAGAACATTAGTTTGATGTAAGAACATGGTTAATACATAGATGTACTAGTATGTACCAAAAACAGAAAGGCATGTCATATTCAAAGGTATAATGTGTAAGCTAAGCAGATGCAATTTAACCAAATTGGAAGCAATACAAGCTAGACATCCGGCTAGAGTGGTGAGCATGATCATCTAGGACCTGAGAGCCTGGTGGGAGGCGGGCTGCTTCGCCACCATCACGGCTTTTTAGTTGGCTTCCAGGTGATGCCTCTCTTTGCTGGGCTTGTCACTGGCTCGGCCAGTGACCTGACTAGCTATTTGTCTTCGGGTGCTCACGGGATGGTGGTTCATGTAAAAATATCTTTGCTTATCTTAATAAAGACCAACTTCGGCCTTCCGAATACAAGCTAGACACCATATGGAACATGCAACCACATATGACACCGTGAAGTTAAAGCAAGCACCTGGGATGGTGGTTCATTGTGAGCAAGGTCATCAACTCCAGAGCTACGTTTACCGACTCCATCTACTGACACTGCACCTATTATAAGGCTGAAACGTGTCTGGCCTATCCGCGTACGGCGCTGGAGCGACTTCTCTCTTTTCTTTTTTGCTTCTCTCATAGTAGCAGAGTCTGAAATGTCCTTGCATAAAAACACAATAGTGAGAGTATGGGTGAAGTGTGTGCAGAACTAGTGCACTGTAAAAGTAGCAGATAGCAGGTGGCTAAAAATAAATGACAGGAGACATATGATAGCTCTACAACATTGCATGGCAAACAAAATTAGATTCTACTCCGTATGATTTTGTAATATATGAGCACAGGAAATGCAGGTACTCCTCCAGCACACCACCACATGTGGTCATATCAAGATAACAGTCGACTGAAAATAAATAGGTCAGTTGATTTTTTTAATGAACCGTCTGATCTATAAGGAACGGGCAGATGGCCTTCGTCTACCTCCCGCCAGTCACTATTGACGATCTTTCTCGAACCGCCAGCGACCACCGGCCCAGACCCCTGCCTCCGCCGCCCCACCCTCCCCTGGACCTCACACCACCGCCGTGCTTGGCAGCGCTCCCAGGCCATCCCTTTAATCTCGGCCGACCTCCAGATCGGGTGCCAGTAGATCTAGGCCCCACACGCCCCTAAGATAAACATCGAGGCACTTCTTCCCCGGTGTAATAGGTGGACTAACGCCTCTTACGCCGGGGAATGCTTCCGTTAATTGGGAATCAACTGGCCAGGAATTGAAATTCAGTGGGGCGACAAACCTCTAGCTAAGGTGAAATAGTATATGAGGAGAAACCTTGTAACATCCCAAATTTTCCATTTGGAATGTTATACATAGGCCATTCATGCATATCATATTTTATTGCATTTCATTTCGCGATCCTCGAAAATCCTAAGCAACTCAAGGACCCACGGAGAGAGTTGGGGATTTCACATTCTTCATATTTGAATTTTATCAAATATTGAGGCAAGGATCATTTTGGTTTTGATATTTTTCTCTCCGAAAATATTTCATATTACAATATATGAGAGGAGATAATATGACCTCTCAAAAAATAAGTGAAATATTGGAGTAAAAATAATAAAATCAAATGATAAATTTTATTTGGATTTTATTGCAATTTTATTTGAATTAGGAAAAAATATGCATTTTTCAAAATTGCATTAGAGGCCCAAATAAATGTTCACTTTGTCCGGAATATTACTAGAGGACCCTAAAAATTTATCTCATGAGTTTTGGAGTCCGTTTAGTATTTCTTTTATTTGTTTTTCCGCGTTAGGATTTTCTTTTTTTAAAGAGCACCGACCTAACGGGCCGTGCCCGACTAGGACACCGCCCGGCCTGCTTTTTAAGGCGAGGCCCGAGGCCCGCGAAGACGCCAGCCCCGCCCGAACCCTAGCACCGCCCGCCGCCGCCAGCGCCACCCGTTGCCGCGCCGCCACGCCGCCTCCCGCCCGCCACCGCCGCACCACGAAGCCACCGCCCGTCGCGCCGCTTCCCGCCGCCGCCGACCCCGCTGCCGGAGCCGCCGCCCGCCGCCACTGATCCTGCCGCCGCCGACCCCGCCGCCCGCCTCGTCCATCCCGCCGACGCCGAGGTAGCCTCCGCCACCGTCCGATTTTCTCGGGAAAACCATTGTTTTTTAGAAAACCCTATATCTAGTTTTTTTAAATAGATCGGTTCATTCGGTTTTCCGTCGGTTTATTTATTTAGCGGATGTTTGTCCGTACGTTCAATTTAACGAAATTTGTTCGTTGGCTAGTCGCAGACAGCGAACGTTCGTTCGTTAGCCTGTTCGTCAGTTTTCTTTTTCCGGGGTTTTTCCGCGATTATTTCTGATCGCCATTTCTGCCCTAATCTTCGATCTAGTATATCTTTTCGCTCGTTTATCCAAATCAGGTGAAACAAGCGCCTGGATCTTCGTCTCAAAGCCCTCTTTCTGTTTAACCAACTTCAAAAAGATTTTGGTACTTTAAACTTTAACTTTAGTCCAGATTAGTAATCGGATCTTGTTTCTTTCGTAGTTTGTGTTTTGTTGCTCCGTTTGATTTGATTCTTTTTGCAAACCGGAGTTCTTCAGTAGAACTTTCTGGTTAGATATTCTTATTTGAGTTTCCCCCGTGCATATTTGCTTGATTGCTTATGTATGCTATTGTTTGTTTGCGATAGAACACCTGGAGTGCGAAGCGTGCTACTACGAGTCACTAGGTTTTGCGGATCGTCAGCAAGGCAAGTAACACATTGATCATACTCTTTCATACCCAGTTTTTATGCATTAGTTACAATCCTCAAACACTGCATGATTAGGATGTGATTAACATGTGGGTATTGGGAAGTAGTTGATGAGGTATAACCTATTACCTGTTTCATTATCAAACCCTTGGGAGTTACTTCTACGTTATGCTTATATTGTTATGCTATGCTAGTAGACGTGGATTGGGTTTGAGTGTATCCATGATAGATGTGAGTGTTTAATTAATGGTTCAATTCTAAGCTGGCAACTTTAATACACATCTGGGTGGATTGTTGGTTTTGGGCACCTGGGGTTATACAAGTGTTGTCCTAGGAGATCCCGGGGTTATACCATGTGATCCTCCTATGGCCCGCCACCCAGGCTCAAAGGGATCATAAGATTATTCATGCTAGAAAATTCCGTATGCAGCCACAAGCTATTATGGGTTCTAGCATAGTTGAGTAGGTTGCATGACCTCTTCCGGTGGTGTGTGATTTCTACTCTGTTATAAATTCTGCGAGTATTGTGTGTGTCAGCATTACCGATCCAGGGATGACACTAAACACAGAGACTTGACCGCCTGAGGTCGGGTCGCTACAAGATGGTATCAGAGCACACACTGAATGTAGGACACGACCAAGATGAACCATAGGACACTCTTCTCTACACATTTCTGACTCCTCTCCATTTTCTACTCTTTAGGATGGCGGACTTGAGGAAGAAGTTTACATAGTCGGATGAAGACACCCCGTTTGGACGACACCTGAAGGAAGTCACTAGGTACCTGAACACCAGAATACCAAGCTTCACCGGGACCTACACCTCCACTTTACCGGAAGAGGAGCGTTGGTTGATTCGAGTTCAAGTTCCAAGAAGGACATTCACGCCAGTCACTAAACCCATAGAGTTTTCCTTTGACGCACCAACCTGGAGTCTAGGCAAGAGCATGGAAGCCCACATCGCCATAGGACGCATCGGCGAAGTTTACCACAAGAAGCTTAAGGACACTATCTACCAGATATGTGGGCACTGAAATGAGCAATGGGAGATGATCAGCACCAGGAAGGACAGGTCCATTGCAGCATTCATCTAGGAGTTAAACCATCATATTCGTCGCCAGGAGAACCAGATGTGTGCAAGCATGATAGATTTGTAGAAGGCGATGACCAGGATCACAGAGCTAGAAGAGGAGCTTAAGTCTACAAGCGATGGATATGAGGAGGAAATCATGATACTTGTGGAGAAGAATGACGACATGACAAGGAAGCTAGGAGTTTTCATTGGAGACCCCACGCCAGGAGGAGAAGACGACGAACCCAAGGAAATTCGTTCTGAAGACTACATCATCATCGACGACACCGACTCCGACCCCGATGATAGTGATGATGATTATGAAGACGAAGCTGGAGCAGATATCATGGAGTCTTCCACCGATAAAAATTTCTAGTAGACCACCATATGATCAGTAGTGTTTCCCCATGTATATAGAATAGTCCGAGCACTGTAACGATAGTTAGATCGATTGTATGCCCTTGCTTGATTGGTTGAGTGATATGATATGATTGTGTTTGTCTCATGTGCATATGGGTAGTGCTTTTCTCCTTAGACCTCATTCTATTCTAATATCTCCCCTCTAAAACCCATCAGATGCCTCCGAGACGTGACCCCGGTTTTGCTTTCCCACCGGAGCTCACTCAGTTGATCCAGCAACAGAATACACTGGTGCAGTAGCTAGTTCAGAATCAGGGCAACAACAACAACAACAACAATAACAACAACAACAACAACAACAACAACAACAACAACAACAACCCACCGCCACCACCTCCAGTTGACAACTTAGCCCGCTTTCTGAGGTTACAGCCGTCGATGTTTTCCAGTAGCACCGAGCCCATAGTTGCAGATGATTGGCTACGTAGGATTGGAAGGGTGTTAACTACTGCCGGTTGCACAGATGCTGAGAAGGTGCGTTTTGCCGCACACCAATTGGATGGACCCACAACCGCATGGTGGGAGAATTACACAGCCACTTTTCCCATAGCCAATGTTACTTGGGAGCAGTTTCAGCAAGCTTTTCGCACAGCGCATGTCTCAACTGGAGCTATGAGCATGAAGAAGCGTGAGTTTCGCAACTTGCGCCAGGGGAATCGTATTGTGGCCCAGTACGTAGATGAGTTTCCCCTGATGATGTGGCCACAGATGTCGCGAAGAAAGAGAAGTTTATGGAAGGCCTTAATGATGAGATGAGCATGCAGTTGATGGTGGCAACATTTAACAACTACCAGGAGCTGGAAGACAAGGCTCTTATGATTGAAGGGAAGTAGCAGCAGATTGAGAGCCGCAAGAGCAAGTATGGACAAGGAAAGTACAATTCTGGAGCTCAGCAGAAGCCTCGTTTCACCCCGAACTTGGGAGGATTGACCCATAACCATGGAGGCCACACTCACAATGGAGGTAGTTCGCATAACCATAGTGGCCCAAGAATGGAAACGGGAATGGAGCAGGCAGTAACCAGAACCACTCTAACCCAGCCACACCCGCCAAGAAGGATCAAAGTCACATTACCTATTTCAAGTGCGGGAAGACTGGGCACTACGCCAATGATTGTCCGGAATTGAAGAACAGAAATGGCAATGGAAGCGCTGGGAAGAAGCCCAGCCCTTTCAAGAGGGGACAAGTGAACCACGTGAACGTGGAGGAGGTTGAAGAGCAGTCTGATGCAGTTATCGGTAAGTTTTTGGTTAAGTCATTTACCGCCCTTGTTTTATTTGATACTAGTGCATCGCATTCATACATTTCGAGGGGATTTGTGGACAAGTTTAAGTTACCCACCTTAGCCCTCAGGACACCCTTGCTAGTGAGCTCAACCGGTGCAGAGTATATGGCCAGCCGATGGTGCAATCGAATACCCTTAACCATTGGTAGCCATGTTTTCCCCTCATACCTAGTAATTTTGGAGTCACAAGGATTGGATGTGATACTAGGAATGGATTGGTTATCGTATTATGGAGGGAACATTGACTGTGCTAGCAGATCAATTCTACTCACCATCCCGGAGGGAAAAAGGATCAAGTATGTATCTAGGCATGCGCCTAGGAGGACTCAAGTAAATTCTCTCTCAGGAGTTGTTCAGGAGGAAGTGCCGGTAGTGAAGGATTACCCTGATGTATTTCCGGAGGAGTTACTAGGCATGCCGCCATATCGAGATATTGAGTTTTTGATAGAGCTAATGCCAGGCACCGGACCAACATCGAAGAGACCGTACCGGATGCCCACAAATGATCTGGAAGAGATCAAGAAGCAGATTAAGGAGTTGTTGGAGAAAGGTTACATCCGACGAAGTTCATCACCATGGGGAGCACCAGTGCTCTTGGTTGAGAAGAAGGATGGATCATTGAGAATGGTTGTTGGATATCGTGCGTTGAAGGAAGTGACGATCAAGAACAAGTACCCACTGCCAATGATCAATGATTTGTTTGACCAGCTGCAAGGAGCTAAAGTGTTTTCGAAGATCAATTTGTGATTAGGATATCACCAGCTGAAGATTTGAGAAAAGGATATACCAAAAACAGCATTCACCACAAGGTACGGGTTATATGAGTATACGGTTATGTCATTTGGACTGACTAACGCCCCTGCCTATTTCATGAGTATGATGAATAAGGTGTTCATGGAGTTCTTGGATAAGTTTGTCGTGGTGTTTATTGATGATATTTTAGTATACTCGAAGAATGAAGAGGAACACAAGGAGCATTTGCGTTTAGTTCTCGAGAAGCTCAGGGAACATCAGTTATATGCCAAGTTTAGCAAATGTGAGTTCTGGTTGAAGGAAGTTGGATTTCTTGGACATGTTATATCAGGAGAAGGTATAGCAGTGGATCCTACCAAGGTTCAGTCAGTCACCGAGTGGTTGGCACCCACCTCAATTGGAGAGATCCACAGTTTTCTTGGACTCGCGGGATACTACCAGAGATTTATTGAGAATTTCTCCAAGATTGCGAAGCCTATGACGGCATTGTTGTAGAAATAAACCAAATTCCATTGGACAGAGGAATGTGAAGCAAGTTTCCAGGAGTTGAAGAAACGTTTGACTATAGCCCCAGTGCTAATCCTGCCGGATATACGCAAAGATTTCCAAGTGTATTGCGACGCCTCACGCATAGGACTTGGAGGAGTAGTTATGCAAGACGGAAGAGTTGTTTCATATGCTTCAAGAAAACTTCGGCCACATGAGTTAAATTATGCTACGCATGATTTGGAGTTAATAGCCATAGTGCATGCGCTCAAGACCTGAAGACATTTTCTTATTGGAAACCGTTGTGATGTGTACACAGATCACAAGAGTTTGAAGTATATTTTACCCAGAAGGAGCTGAACCTCATGCAAAGGAGATGGTTGGAGCTCATAAAGGATTATGATATGAAGTTGCACTATCATCTAGGCAAGGCCAATGTCGTAGCAGACGCTTGAGTCGGAAGGGTTATGCCAATACCGTAGTAATAGGAGGATTCCCAAGGGAGTTAGCAGAAGCTCTCAGGGAGCTACGTTTGGAGATAGTTCCTAGAGGTTTCATTGCAGCATTAGAGGTTCAGTCAACATTGTTGGAAAAGATTAGAGAAGCTCAGAAGGATGACAAAGAGATTGCTGAAATAAAGGAGAGGATGAGTGAAGGAAAAGCCAAAGGTTTTCGTGAGGACGAGCATGACAACTTGTGGTTCGAGGACCGTGTTTATGTGCCCAATAATGCAGAGATCAGGAAGTTGATACTTCAGGAAGCCCATGACTCGCCATACTCGATACACCCCGAAAACACCAAGATGTATTTGGATTTGAAGGAGTGTTTCTGCTGGACTGGAATGAAGAAGGATATTGCCGAGTATGTAGTTGTATGTGATGTATGTCAGAGAGTGAAGGAAGAACATCAGAAGCCTGCAGGACTACTGCAGCCTATGTCGATACCCGAATGGAAGTGGGACAAATTTGGCATGGATTTTATCACTGGATTACCCAGGACCCGATCGGGATACGATTCTATCAGGGTAGTAGTGGATCGTTTGACCAAAGTCGCTCACTTTATCCCAGTGAAGACCACCTATACAAGTGTGAAGTTGGCCAAGATATACATGACCATGATCGTATGTCTGCATGGAGTTCCGAGGACCATCGTATCAGTTAGAGGAACACAGTTTACTTCAAAGTTTTGGCACCAGCTGCACCAGACTTTGGGTACCAGGCTAGAGTTCAGTATAGCTTTTCATTCACAGACAGATGGACGGACTAAGAGAGTCAATCAGATTCTGTAGGACATGTTGAGAGCTTGTGCGCTAGATTATGGATCTAGTTGGGATGACAACCTGCCCTACACGGAGTTCTCATACAACAACAGCTACTAGGCCAGTTTGAAGATGGCACCGTTCGAAGCCTTGTATGGAAGAAGATGCTGAACACCATTGATGTGGGATGAAGTTGGAGACCGCCAGTTGTTTGGACTGGATTTGATTAAGGAGTCTGAAGAGAAGGTTAACCTAATTCGAGATAGACTGAAGGTAGCTCGGTCCCAACAGAAGTTACGCAGACTCGAAACGCAATGAGGTAGCCTACGAAATCGAAGATAGAGCATATCTGCGAGTGTCACCTCTGCGAGGAGTTAAACGTTTTGGAGTCAAGGGAAAGTTAGCCCCGAGATTTGTAGGACCGTACCGTGTTTTGGAACGCATGGGAGAGGTTGCCTACAAGTTGGAGTTACCCGAAGGACTGTCAGGAGTTCATGATGTGTTTCACGTTTCCCAGTTCAAGAAGTGCCATGCAGAGATGGCCGATATTCCTCTAACAGATACAGTGCCCCTGAAAGCAATTCAGTTGGATAGTGATTTGACATATGAGGAGAAACCTGTCAAATTTCTCGAGTTTGCTAGCCGAGTTACTCGCAGCAAGGTTATCAAGTTTTGCAAAGTTCAGTGGAGCCACCATACCGAGGAAGAAGCCACCTTGGAAAGAGAGGATGATCTACGCAAGGACCACCCACACCTATTTTCTAGCAAACCCGAATCTCGAGGACGAGATTCTTCTTAAGGGGGTTAGGTTTGTAACATCCCAAATTTTCAATTTGGAATGTTATACATAGGTCATTCATGCGTATCATATTTTATTGCATTTCGTTTCGCGATCCTCGAAAATCCTAAGCAACTCAAGGACCCACGGAGAGAGTTGGGGATTTCACGTTCTTCATATTTGAATTTTATCAAATATTGACGCAAGGATCATTTTGGTTTTAATAATTTTTCTCTTTGAAAATATTTCATATTAAAATATATGAGAGGAGATAATATGACTTCTCCAAAATAAGTGAAATATTGGAGGAAAAATATTAAAATCAAATGATAAATTTTATTTGGATTTTATTGCAATTTTATTTGAATTAGGAAAAATATGCATTTTTCAAAATTGTATTAGAGTCCCAAATAAATGTTCACTTTCCCCGGAATATTATTAGAGGACCGTGAAAGTTTATTTCAGGATTTTTGGAGTCCGTTTAGTATTTCTTTTATTTGTTTTTCCGCGTTAAGTTTTTCTTTTTTTTAAAAGAGCACCGACCTAACGGTTCGTGCCCGACTAGGACACCGCCCAGCCGGCTTTTTAAGGCGAGGCCCGAGGCCCGCGAAGCCGCCAGCCCCGCCCGAACCCTAGCGCCTCCCGTCGTCGCGCAGCCGCCCGCGCGCCGCCTCCCCCCCGCCGCCACCTACCCCGCCGCTGTCGCGCCGTGACGCCGCCACCCGCCGCGCTGCTTCCCGTCGCCGCCAACCATCACCGATCCCGCCGACGCCGAGGTAGCCGCCGCTACCGTCCGGTTTTCTCGGGAAAACCGTTGGTTTTTTAGAAAACCATAGATCTAGTTTTTTTAAATAGATCGGTTCGTTCGGTTTTCCGTCGGTTTATTTATTTAGCGGACGTTCATTTTAACGAACGTTGTTTGTCGGTTAGTCACAGACAGCGAACGTTTGTTCGTTAGCCTATTCGTCAGTTTTCTTTTTCCAGGGTTTTTCCGCGATTATTTCCCATCGTGATTTTTGCCCTAATCTTCGATCTAGTCTATCTTTTCGCTCGTTTATCCAAATCAGGTGAAACAAGCGCCTGGATCTTTGTCTCGAAGCCCTCTTTCTTTTTAACCAACTTCAACAAGATTTTGGTACTTTAAAATTTGACTTTAGTCCAGATTAGTAATTGGATCTTGTTTCTTTCATAGTTTGTGTTTCGTTGCTCTGTTTGATTTGATTCTTTTTGTAAACCGGAGTTCTTCAGTAGAACTTTCTGGTTAGATATTCTTATTTGAGTTTCCCCTGTGCATCTTTGCTTGATTGCTTATGTATGCTATTGTTTGTTTGCGATAGAACACCCGGAGTGCGAAGCGTGCTACTACGAGTCACTAGGTTTTGCGGATCGTGAGCAAGGCAAGTAACACATTGATCATGCTCTTTCATACCCAGTTTTTATGCATTAGTTACAATCCTCAAACACTGCATGATTAGGATGTGATTAACATGTGGGTATTGGGAAGTAGTTGATGAGGTAGAACCTATTACCTGTTTCATTATCAAACCCTTGGGAGTTACTTCTACATTATGCTTATATTGTTATGCTATGCTAGTAGACGTGGATTGGGTTTGAGTGTATCCATGACAGATGTGAGTGTTTAATTAATGGTTCAATTCTAAGGTGGCAACTTTAATACACATCTGGGTGGATTGTTGGTTTTGGGCACCTGGGGTTATACAAGTGTGATCCTCCTATGGTCCGCCACCCAGGCTCAAAGGGATCATAAGATTATTCATGCTAGAAACTTCCGTGTGCAGCCACAAGCTATTATGGGCTCTAGCATAGTTGAGTAGGTTGCATGACCTCTTCAAGTGGTAGGCTAGCAGATGTAGGGGATGTAGGTTGGTATTGTCTACCCGGGGTTAGAGTTAATGCTTCTGAAAGACTGTGTCTCGGTCATTCGTTTCTCAAACACCATGTAGTGCGAGAAATCCAATGGACGAGATCGAGTCTTGTGGGGAAAAGTGTGCAAACCTCTACAGAGTGTACAAACTAATCATGGTTAGTCGTGTCCCCGGTTATGGACAACTTGAGTATCTAGTTCTTGGATTATCATATAGATCTCATCACTCTAAATTAATTTGTTGGGTAGATAATTACTTTTAATTTGGATTGAGATGGGGGTACCATTCTCAATGTTTCAACCATCATGACAGTTAAATAAAGTATATTCCTTTGTTGTAGGGAAAAATTGTCTTTTCGCAAAAACATTATAACCATAGAGCCTCCACCAGCCAAATATGCATGTAGTTATAGCATTTGCCTGTTCATTGCTCTACTGTGTTATATTGCCAGAATATTCCATGTGCTGACCCATTTTCAGGCTGCAACATATCATGTTGCAGACTTTTCAAACAAGGAGTAAGATGTGATAGGTCGTTTGTCATGCATTCGGCTATGCCGTTGGAGTTGATGGACTCACTTTATCTTCCAAGCCTTCCGCTGTTATTTCTTTTAGATGGCCTTAAACCATATTTATGGTAATAAGTTCTCTCTTGAGACATTTGATGTAATAAGTGTATGATTGCTACTCTGTTATAAATCCTTCGAGTACTGTGTGTGTCAGCATTACCGATCCAGGGATGACACTGAACACAGAGACTTGACCGCCTGAGGTCGGGTCGCTACGAACCTTGTGCATCACGAGTTATTAGGAACATCTAGTATCAAGAAGAAACAGTCAACTAGTGTCTTCTGTGGGATGAATACCGTGCAAGCAGACACGTAAGATTTGCATGAATAAGGGAAGAGGAGTACCATTTTCGGTTGCCGGTGTGGTCGCCTCCACATGTCGGGCCGATCTTCTTCTTTTTGCTAGGGAAACCGATGTTCTGGAGGAGGGTGCAGGCTTGGACAAACCCATGGCCAAATTGTTGATTGTGTTGCCATGTCCGTATGTCGGCAGAGGGGAAGCAGATCCGAGGCAGTGAAGGATGGCGTAGCAGGAATAGCTCCAGTGCGGTGGAGGGTGGCGAAGTTGGAGCGGTAGCGGTGAGGCGCAGTACGGCGTGGTTGAACTGGCTCAGGTACGGACGGCTCGGCCTTGGCTTCAACTACTAGCCGTGGAGGGCTTTGTGGTTGAGGTTGTGGTGGATGACGACGTCGGGGTATTGGCTCCGGCGTGATGGAGGAGGGCGGCGGTTGATGGGTGGAATGGGGTGGCGGACGGAGGACGCCGGGGTTTCGCGGCTGGCGGAGAGGTAGTTTTTGCGCCCACGGAGTACGAATGGGGAATCGGGCGGGGGGGGGGGAGAACCATGTTTCGGTCTGGGACGCGCTTGTTTTGGCATTTTTGAACAGAAGATGGGACATGCTTGTTTGAAATTTGGGGAAAGTACAAACTTTGCATCCTCTTAAATTTTGGACCTACTGCGGGTCGGGGGTAGGATGGTAATCCCAGGTGTCCCAAATAGTGGGCGGGAGCGATTTCGGTCGCGCGCATGTGTGCTTAGACGGCCATTGTGTATGAATGTTTTTCGGAGGCGGTTGCGTGGCGTCAGGATGAAGCTACAAACCTACCCCGGTTTAGACCTTTGGACATCGGGCCGGTAGGTTTCACGGGTCGGAGTTATTAGAAAAGTAATTTCCTTGTACAACCAAACATTGGTCTCACGCGGTTTCGGGCGAGTAGAGGCTCTTTTGGTGTTTCGTTCAAAATTTTGAAACACAAGCATTCATGTTTAGAGTACTCTTGAACTTTGAGGATTGACCTAAATAGACAACGTTAAATTTGACCTTGTATGTTTGAAAACCTCATTAAATTATCCGCTTCTTTTTGAAATTTTGACACTTGAAAATCCTATAACTACGATTATTTTGGAATGGAGGACCTAAATTAGAATCTATTTTGTACACAACTACATATGCTATTATGTACTAAATCAGAGCAAAGATTGGTGCCCCCATAATTTAGATATGATTTACAAATGCCATGATATCAAATTCAAATAATTGAATGGACTTCATGTTGAATTCGATTTTTTAAAACCACCTTAAGTTGAATTCAAATGTATGCTAGTTAATAGGTAGCTATTTATAATGTTCATTGTGTAACTTTCATATGTATAATGTGCTTTACACACACAACAATTAACTATACTCACGTTTATATTCGATTGCTAAAGAGATGCATTGTCTGGAGTTCAAAATACTAACTATGTGGATCAATTGTGTCGAACAATAACATAGACATGCTCAAATTCGATAGAATCTAGATGTCTGATGGATCAATGACCGTTCCTTACGCAAATTGCAAATATCATGATCCCATCCTAATATTTGGATACAATTTATATCTTTAATCAATGTGTACAGCAGTCTTGTACGTGTAGTTTCACTCTCCATCAGTGGTCTCTCACACATGCTCACACACTCTCTCCCGAGGTGTCTTTCTCGCTCACATGCTCTCGATATAACCCTCCCTCCCTCTCATAACCATTTATGACTGTTTTCACTAACCTTTATCACAAGCACTCTTCCTCTCGCAAGCATACACACGCACAATCCCCATCGACCCTTTCTATAGACATAGACCTGCCTACGTGTCTCTTGTACGCACATTATCTTTAGGCATGTCTCTCACGCATTGACTCACACCTCTCTTCCTAATCGACGAGTATGATTCTAACAGAGAATTCCGTAGGATGCCCCTTAAAGTTAGGTTGGATGAATAGTAATATCAGAGATAAAGGGGTTATGTTAGTCCGAGAACCTAGGGTTACAAATCCTAGCCGGCTTTGTCAGTGGACACAGAGTCCTTCACAATTATGCTATCTTTGTCTTGTATGACTAGTCATCTATGGGTCTCCCTAAATGCGTCACGGGCCAACCAATGTGGCGCAGGACGGAACCGAACGAAGGGCCTCACCTCGACCCACCGGACCTCACGCGGTGACACACCCTCTTCCCCCACGTCTCGTTATCTTCTCACACCCACACATACCAACACAAACACCACACACACAAAAAATATTCTCCCGGTGCCTCTATCCACTCCCCCCTTGCATATACACACTCAAGGGAATCACTTGTCGTGACGTCATATTCGTCTCTCTCTCTAGACCACTCTCATTTCTCATGCTATCTCTCCCACGCCCCCCTGTCGGCCCCTCTATCCATGCCTCTCTCGAATACGTAATACACACACATACCTCTCTAGGCCCTGCCAAATGCATCAACTACACACATGTTACATCACATACCCCATTGATCTAAAAAGCCCTCTCTTCACGTTTATTTTGCATACAACATTTCTTTTGAATAAAGTGTGGCCAAAAAATATTTTAGAATTTCTACATATATACAACATTACAAAGTTATATGGAGGAGTATGAACGCTTGCATTGCATGGTGGCCACAATGATATTTATTCCGCACTGTGAATTTGTATATTTTTATACTATATATAAAGTTAGTCATAATAAAGAGAGATGAAGAGCATCTCTCTCTCCATCGCATACCCCCCTATGCCCCTTTCACGTATGCACACAAACTATCTCCAGGTCCTCTAAAAGTAAGCCCCCAGCACATTCACGCATGTTTCATATTTCTCTCGCGATATATACAGTGACGATCATTGTATTTCAAGTGAAAGCATGATACGTACATTGGACTTCAGAATCCACTCATTACGGTCACCAATTACATTTTGTGGTTATTATACAGTCATGGGCTCACCGTACAACTCTGTATTTGCTCAAGACACGACTAGTTGACTAGTTAAACACTCCACGTGGCACCTCTAGTGTTGCATCACATTATCTCACTACCATCGGGCCCACCTGTCGGCTTGTATCTACTCTACATCTACACTCTTATAAAATACTAGCAAGATGTCCATGTGTTGCACGGAACATCAAGATGCATTGGTATGAGTAGTTTATCTTGTAAGATAAAAGGATGACCAAGGGAAGGCCTTATTTGCATGTGTGGAGAGGGGTGTGGGTATATTTTTGCAAAATTGCCATAGTTTCCTTCCTATCCGTCAGATATAGATCGGACGGCCTATATTGCAGGATAGCAGGCACACGATCATCATCGACTATGCTTTTTATAAGAGTAGGGATAAAATACACTCTTATAAAAAACAAAGTTGGTGATGATGGTGTGCCCGCCATCCTGCAATATAGGCCGTCCGATTTATATCTGACGGATAGGAAATAAACTATGACAATTTTGCAAAAAGGTACCCACACACCTCTCCACATTTGCAAATAAGGCCTTCCCTCGTTCATCATTTTCTCTCACAAGATAAACTAGTCATACAAATGCATCTTGATGTTACGTGCAACGCACGGGCATCTTGCTATTAGAATGAAAACAAACAACAACAAAATATTGACCGCGGGCACAGCGGACAAGGTGGCCTTGTATTGGTATGCTGAGCCGTCTATTTTAACACATAGGAGCTGGTGTGGTGATTATACACACATGCACACGAACTGCATGCACGCAACACTCACACGAACACATGCACCCACGCATGCACGCAACACTCACACGTACACACGCAGCCACGCACGCATGCATGCACACACCAGTACATCACACGACCAACACACACTCTCACGCTCAAGTGCTCAACCTACACATGCATGCGCACACAGCAGGCCCTGACAGACACATACACAACCAGGTGATTCCCGCGCACGGGGTGGAGTCTTGTCGTGCCTGCGTAAATTTGTGTTTATCTGACCTTTTCCCTATGCGAACTGACAGGTGGGACCCACAAGGAACGTGGTCAATTTAACTAGTCAACATGGTGCCACGCAGACTATTTGGCCGGTCAACAGAGTGCAATCCAATGCTGAACCGTGAGCAAGTGACCGTATAATCACCAAAAAACATATATAGTGACCGTAATCAGCTTATTTCTGAAGTTCGGTGAACGTATTACGCTTTTCTCTCTGTAGGCCCTCCAAAACTACATCTCTACACGTTCTCGCATGTTACATCTAACAACTATGTAATACATCACTACTACTACACTCTAACACAATAAATCATATGTGTTTTTAGTTTTATTAGATATCATATTGTTACTTAATTATTCAGTTTGCATACATTAAAATTTCCTTTGAAATGTATGGCCAGTATCATATACCGTGCGGGAAAAACCCCGCCCTTTCCTATTTAATCAGGTTTATATCGATGGATCGTGCGAAACAGCAATACTATAGTACTATATACAATAGAAGTGACAGTTCACTGGGCCGTCGTGTTGTGTACTCCTCCGTCGTAAGAGTGGAGCGCTCGCTTTCATAAATCCTCTAGTCCCTTTCGCCGACATGTGGGGCATCAAGCTACCGGGTCCACGTGCCATACCGGAATACAGTGCAGAGCAGCCGGGGTGAAGCACCCAGTCATGGCGCCGACGTAGTAATGAGCAATGAGGCGTCAAATCACAAAGTTGCACCTTTCCCGCAGTTAACTTGGAGGGACGAAGTAATAATGCTAAAAAAAGAAGCTGGAGGGCCGAAGCAACCATCATTTCACTCGTTGTTGAATCCGCTTCTCCCTCATCTTCTTCAAGTTAACCACGTGTTGCTTCTGTCGTTGTTCTGCCTCATGTGGGAAGCGAATCGGCTTGGTAAAGCACTGACACGTGGGACCGCATGTTAGCAAACCACCAGGACAACATCCTATAAAAATAAGAAACCTCCCCCGCCATCCACGCGGCAAAATCACCTCCTTTTTACTAATCTTGATTCTATAAATTTTTTAGATCAATATAATTGGGATTTGTATAGATAGCACACAGGAGCAAAACCAAGTGGTATGGTTAAGGGCATCCGCAATGTGTAGCCAAATGTGAAAATAGCTTTTGGCATCGTGGGAACCATTATGGACGGTGTTGCCAAAGCCAAAAGGATGGAACCGAAGCTCCCTAATTGATTGATTGAAGGAATAGAAAAATGCAACGTCTCTCCTCTTTCTCCCGTGCTTGGAAGCATGTACTGTATAGAGGACATAGTCTACTCCCCTGTCCCTTCTATCACAAATCACAAAGCAGTGAGGCGTAAAATCACAAAGCACGGATGAAGCAACCATCATTTAACTCTTCGCCGACTTTGCTTTTCCATCATCTTCTTCGAGAAACCATCTCACCGCACTAAGCTGGACAGACGACGCTATTGTGTACGAATAGTACTAGTACATTTACGTGTACTTTGGTTCAACGGACTTCCTGGATGCAAATAAGGAGGTTGTCTCGGCTTGCAGGCGGCACTTGCGAACGACTTACCGTGGTCTCGCGCAATGGTGTTCTCCGTCGAACGCACTTTGCCAAACCACAACGTTCGAGATATCGTCGATGTCACCCCAATGGAGAAGGAAGTCAAATATAGTTACTACCTCCATTTTTTTGTACACAAGGCAAGTATATCAAAATTACAATTTGCAAAAGGCCACTAACACTAATCGAGGCAAAATTGATGGGGTTTTCCTCGTACTAGCAACCAAGGACATTAATATCCCCTGCATGCATGTGGAAGTGAGAAGGTTGGTTTGCATGGCGCTGCATTAATTGACACGTGAAACGAGGATTTGTATCGATTAATCCCGCAAAGGAAAACCCTGCCTTTCTTTTTCAATACTAGTACTCCTAGTACGTAGTACTACGTACTTATCCTGTTTGGGTCTAGGCCTTGCATTGCCATACTTCGCCACACATTTTTGCCAAGCTTACCTAAAGTTTTCAAAATGAAAAGGAGGTACACTTGCGCACAGCTAACGCGGTCGCATCGCACCCTCACACGGTCGCTCCTGCATGCCGCGGTCGCACCGCACCCTCACATGCACAGTCGCTCCCGCACGCCGCAAACCCATCCAAGGGAATACACCCTCACTGACATGTGCTGTCGCATGTGAACAAACCAAACTCAACCATCCTACTGCTGACACATAATTTTCGTTTGCAGAGTATGTTTATCCAACCGCATGTTGGGGAGTATCTGTACGGTCCGTGCGGTGGTCTATTGGGGAAGAAGAAGAGGTGAGGAAGAAGGGTTAGGAGACGTAGGATATTCATCCAACCGCCTGAAATGGTAGACTGACCCAAGTCACGCGACTTGCATAACAATATATGTTTTTACACAGCAAAAGATCCATAAAACAGCAACATAAAGAAAAACTATCACTGCTCGCGGGACGAGACAGCCGCATCGTCTTTGGCTGCCGGCGCGACCCAGCCGTAGCTGCCGACATGTGTCTCCACACCGTGGTTGTCCTCGGCCTCCAGCTACTCGTTCATGCGGAGCATGTGGGCGCTCTGCACGGACGAGAGCACTGCCCGGTTCAAGTTGAGGACGTTCGGTTCCGCCTGCAGGAGGGCCTCGATGGCAGCAGCATCCGCGCGCTCCGCGTTGAGTTGAGCCTCCGCCGCCCGGTTCAAGTCCAGGACGTCCGGTTCCGCATGCAGGAGGGCCTCGATGAGAGCGGCATCCGCGCACTCCGCGTCGAGTTGAGCCTCTGCCGCCCGTTTCAAGTCCAGGACGTCCAGTTCCTCCTGCAGGAGGGCCTCGATGGCAGCGGCATCCGCGCGCTCCGCCTCAAGTTGAGCCTATGTCGCCCGGTTCACATCCACGACATCCGGTTCCGCCTGCAGGAGAGCCTCGATGGCAGTGGCATGCGTGCACTCCGTGTCGAGTTGAGCCTCTGCCTCCTGGTCCTCCTTTAGTATCGCCAGGTTGAACCGCTGGTCCGCCTGCACCATGGGGGACTCAGACACCGGTACGAAGTCGACGTCCATCGTCTCATACCCATCGGGGGCCTTCTGCGCCGTGACCTCCGCCATGAACATTGGATCGGCTTCCTCCTCCTCGTAGCTTGGCTCCAGAGAACTCGCGGATTGGTCTGCCACAAAGCGAGCTTGGGAACAGAGGTCTTTGGCACCGACCGCCGCGGCGATTTCTGTGCGGCGCTCCGGCGTCAGCATCTTGTAGTACGTGATCTTGCGGTGCACCATGGCTTTCCGGCAAACTAGGGGACGCTCTATGTGGGCTAGGGGTCGAAAGGCGGGGTAACGGGCTAGAGATTAGGTGTGGTTTTAGGGCAGTGGCTGGCGTAGGCCGAGCAGCGAAGGTTCTGGTGTGAATAGTGGTTCCGGTGATGACCGGTCAATTAGTTTTGACTGTACATCACTCTTGTCGCGTTCGCGTTGCAGCCCGGCACGCTGGACCCCCCACGTCGCTCACCGAATGGAACACGCTTCATCTTGCGTTTTCGCTCGCTTGTGGGACCGCAGTTGAGAGCAAACTGAAGTCCCTCCCCCTCCCTCGCCCGCGTCATTTTATGCAGAGTAAATAAAAACAGAGGGAGTATACTACGGATGAGGATCCCCTGACGTGGCCGAACCCATTGAGTAACTGACATGCGGGGCCTAGCAAGCATGGGGTCCGTCAGTAAGTGACCGAAAGGGAGGGTAAGGCAGGGATACGTATGTGAAAGGAGCTTCCATTGATATAATTTTCACATTATACATCTCATGTACTATTAATCTTGTCAATAGTCAAATGCGGTTTAGAAAAACGCATTAGAGCATGGTTAATAATATAGCCAGTCGATGGCTATAAGGAACTGACATGTCATCTATAGCCATCATCTATTATATGCACTCATACAGTAGTGTGGGCTATAAGGTTGGCTATTTCCCGCAAAAAAAATATAAGGTTGGCTATTGTATTAGTACTCCTCTCCATCTCTTTCTTCATATTTATTGTACGTATTTAACTAGGAATGCGTATATAGCTAGGCTCTTGCATGAGAGCTCACTCCCCTTACTTTTTCACATCTCTCTCCTCCACATAGGCCCTATATAAATGGAAGGAGGGAGTACAACTATGAGCACTGCATACTCTAGCACATATGTTGTCAGTACTCCACTAGTACTATTGGACAGGGAGCTTAAAAAGATACTATTGGACTGGCTATACGTGGCGAAATCCTAGTAGGAAGAGCATGCGCGAGAACAAGCACATTCACGTGGTTGAAAACAAATTGGAAACCATCTCGAGTACAAATCTAGGAGTACGTACGAATCTAACAATATTGTTTGGGCGTTGTTGAATGTTGATATTGTTTTTTTATCAAAGTAGAGATAATTTGACTACACATAAAACATATATGTAAACTACTCCCTCCGTTCCAAATTACTTGTCACAGGTATGGATGTATCTAGATGTATTTTAGTTCTAGATACATCCATTTCTGCGACGAGTAATTTGGAACGGAGGGAGTAGAAAGGATAGGAGGGAGTATATTGTACGTTCAAAAATGAAACAAACATTGAATACCCTTAATATATGATTTGTGGATGCTATGATCACCGGTTCAATTTTGAATCCGCCTTAGGTATCACACATGCCCCCACTCGTTCTCTCTCGATTTCATCTCGGGGTCCGGAGATTGATTGAAAGAGGACTATGGTGGGTACAATACGTTCGTTTTGCTTATGAACGTACAATATACTCCCTCTGATCCCCACAGCCCCCCCCCCCCCCCCCCCCCCCCCCCCCCCCCCCCCCCCGCGGGTCATTTCTATCATAGAAACAGACCAAACCTTTATCTCCTTGCACGACACGCAACTGATCTCTGAACATCAATCGATCTCGTCAACATGTGTCGGGGCATGAACCAAATGGGATGTCAAAACTAAGACGCGAAGCGACACGTAGTGGAGGCAAAGTGAAACTTCAAACGAACCATTTGTTTGTATGCATGTCGGACAAATTACAAATAAAAATTGGAAATACAAGAATGGTCTAGGCCCACATGCGAATGATACTCGGTGGAATGTTCAAATGAGGCATGCAGGAGGATGGACTCGACCGAAGGGCGACATGATCGATGGAGAAGAGGGTTGGAGAAGAATGAGAAATAAGCAAACGCCACATGATTATACTTGAATGGCTCAAATAAACAATAAGTTGTCTCGCTTGGCCTACATAGTGAAAGGCCTAATGCGCAACACGGAGCACTGACGCTCGAATATGGCCGGGAAAACAGGGAAACCGACATGTGGGGCACACCGGTCGGGACGACGTAGCACAAACTAGTCCAATGGAGGAGCTGGCCCATGACCTCCTCGCCACCGGCAACCGTTCATGTGGGTCGTGGGGGCAAACAACATGGCGCATCTCCAGCGCCGCCTCTGGACACGGCGACCGCGATGAGCGACACGCTCATCGTCGCTAGACATGGTCGGTTTCAGTGTGTAGAGGGTGGCGTTAGTATTGTGGAACAACCAACAGTATGTTTGGTTTGTGCCCAAGGTTGCCCCATCAAAGCATTGGGTAGCCAAAATTTTGGTTGGGGTTTTGGTTGCCCATGATTTGGCCGACATCGGCAAGAAAAATGAACTAGAGTTGGCTAGAGTTCATTGGCATGCCAAAAAATGGCAACCATCCAAACAAAGACCAATCTTTGGGTCATGACCAAAATTTTGGTAAGGTGCACTTTGGCCACAATCCAAACACACCCCAACACCCAGCTCGTCGAGGATGCATGGGGCGCCAGGACGCGTCCGCGGAGTGGTGTAGCGTGGCCAACTGCATCCTCAGGACCTGAGACCATGCCGGGTCGTCTTGCTTTTTCAATGACATGCGTTGATCGCATGTGAGAAAATGGCATCTCCAACGTTGCCACGACCTTAGCTGACTACCCTGGCACAACAAAAACCCTCGTCCCTCGCACCGTCGCGTGGTGCATTCCCAGCCGGCGCCAGCTGCCCGCATTCATGTTGTCCATCCGTATGCCGTCGTTAAGAGGCTCGATGCCCGAGGAACCAACTCCGGCGACTTAATGACGCACCGGGACGCTTGGCCTAACCGGAATGCGCTACTTAAAGCGGCAACGCCCAGCAAACCTCCACACCATAGCGCATCGTCCTCCTACCTAACACCACATCCACCATGACTACAAGCGCGATTGCTCTACGAGAGAGCTTGTCTTCAGGGATGGAGCTCGAGGTCGCCGCCCTCGCTCATGTCACCGCACAAGCGGTGGCCACGCTGGCGACTGATGATGGGAGCACCGTTAGCTAGGCGTCCTACTTGCCGCCGCCCAACGTCCGGCACCGCCGAGGTCGAGGACTCCTTCGAGGATGAGTAGGGCATGGGAGGCGGCAGGGCATGGTGTGCCAACTGGCCGGTCCGTCTCCCGTGTTCTACTTTTCCTCGCCAGAGACCGCACCTTCACTTCACGGGTCTTGAACCCCGCCCCCTTACATGGAGATCGCAGATGGAGGACGTCGGTCACCGCCGTAGAATAGGTTTAGGGTCGGGTTTGTTTTATTTTTCTGTTGTATAAAAGTTCGAAATGTAATGAAAATCTGCCGTGTTTGCATTAATCTTGGCCGGTGTATATGAACTTTCACAATAATATAGTATATTGTAGGAGTACTAGGAAGATGCCCGTGCGTTGCACGGAAGATCAAGATCTTGCGGGAGAAAAGGATGAACGAGGGAAGGCCTTATCTGCAAATGCACATTCACGCATTTCACATCTTTCTACATCTACGGGACCTTACAAAAGGGTTAGCGTAAATTGCCTCTCTGTCTCCTCCCCTGATTTTCATGGTGGTGGGCCCCTCCCTCCCCCCAATGTACATCAATAGCTCACACGTTTCACATTACATTAATTACGTAACTGGGACTACGTAGGTGTATCATTACTCGTCCTAAAAAACCAACTAAGCCAACCTCCCAGCATATCGTGCGGGAAAACACCCGGTGTAGCAACCAGACCTCAAATGGTCCAATCTCTATGCTCAGGTGTCATCCCTGGATCAGTAATGCTGACACCACACAGTACTTGAAGGATTTATAACAGAGTAGCAATCACACACTTATTACATCGAGTGTCTCAAAAGAGAACTTATTACAATAAATATGGCTTAAGGCCATCTAATAACGATAATAGCGGAAGGCTTGGAAGATAAGTGAGTCCATCAACTCCAACGGCATCACTGAATATAGAACCACGACCTAAAACTCATTAATCGTCGTCTAAAAAGTCTGCAACATTAATGTTGCAGCCCGAAACGGGTCAGCACATGGAATATGCTGGCAATGTAACACATAGAGAGTAATGGAATAAAATAGACTATTCTATATGCATATTTGGCTGGTGGAAAGCTCTATGGTTACAATTTTGTGGAAAGCCAATTTTTCCCTACTGCAAAGGAATAAATTTTATTTAACTATCATGGTGGTTGTTAAACATTGAGAATGGTTGACAGCATTCTCAATCCCAATTTAGCATCATCATTAAACAAAACCCAACAAAATTTAATTTTAGAGTAACATGCTGAGATTCACATGATAATCCAGGTACTAGATACTCAAGATATCCATAACCGGGGACACAGCTAATCATGATTAGTTTATACACTCTGCAGAGGTTTGCGCACTTTTCCCCACGAGACTCGATCTCCTCCGTTGGATTTCTCGCACTACATGGTGTTTGAGAAACGGATGACCGAGACATAGTCTTTCAGAAGCGCTAGCACCTTACGAACGGGTAGACCGTACCAACCTACATACCCTACATCTGCTAGTCTACCACTGTAAGAGTTCGCTCGACTTAATCAACTATGCTAGAGCCCATAGTAGCTTGTGGCTGCACACGGAAGTTTCTAGCATGAATAATCTCATGATCCCTTTGAGCCTGGGTGGCGGTCCATAAAGAAAAACAGGCAATCGCTGGAATACCCAGGTGCCTCAATCCACCCAGATGTGTATTTAAGTTGCCACCTTAAGTAAACCATTAATTAACAAACTCACATCTGTCATGGATATACTCACCTTGTAGCGACCATACCTCAAACGGCCCAATCTCTTTGCTCATGTGTCATCCCTGGATCAGTAATGCTGACACCACACAGTACTTGAAGGATTTATAACAGAGTAGCAATCACACACTTATTACATCGAGTGTCTCAAAAGAGAACTTATTACAATAAATATGGCTTAAGGCCATCTAATAACGATAATAGCGGAAGGCTTGGAAGATAAGTGAGTCCATCAACTCCAACGGCATCACTGAGTATAGAACCACGACCTAAAACTCCTTAATCGTTGTCTGAAAAGTCTGCAACATTAGTGTTGCAGCCCGAAACGGGTCAGCACATGGAATATGATGGCATTGTAACACATAGAGAGTAATGGAATAAAATAGACTATTCTATATGCATATTTGGCTGGTGGAAAGCTCTATGGTTATAGTTTTGCGGAAAGCCAATTTTTCCCTACTGCAAAGGAATAAATTTTATTTAACTATCATGGTGGTTGTTAAACATTGAGAATGGTTGACAGCATTCTCAATCCCAATTTAGCATCATCATTAAACAAAACCCAACAAAATTAAATTTTAGAGTAACATGCTGAGATTCACATGATAATCCAGGTACTAGATACTCAAGATGTCCATAACCGGGGACACGGCTAATCATGATGAGTTTATACACTCTGCAGAGGTTTGCGCACTTTTCCCCACAATACTCGATCTCCTCCGTTGGATTTCTCGCACTACATGGTGTTTGAGAAACGGATGACCGAGACATAGTCTTTCAGAAGCGCTAGCACCTTATGAACGGGTAGACCGTACCAACCTACATCCCCTACATCTTCTAGTCTACCACTATAAGAGTTTGCTCGACTTAATCAACTATGCTAGAGCCCATAGTAGCTTGTGGCTGCACACGGAAGTTTCTAGCATGAATAATCTGATGATCCCTTTGAGCCTGGGTGGCGGTCCATAAAGAAAAACAGGCAATCGCTGGAATACCCAGGTGCCTCAATCCACCCAGATGTGTATTTAAGTTGCCACCTTAAGTAAACCATTAATTAACAATCTCACATATGTCATGGATACACTCACCCAATCCATGTCTACTAGCATAGCATGGGATAATAAGCAAACATAGAAGTAACTCTCAATGGTTTGATAATAACAGGTAATAGGTACTACCTCAACTACTTCCCAAACCCACAATTTAATTATATCCTAATCATGCAATGTGTGAGGATTGATCTAATGCAATAAAACTGGGTAGTTGGAAAGCATGATCAAAGTGTTACTTGCCTTGCTGATGATCCAGGAAACCTAGCGATTCGAAGTAGCAAGCGGCGCACTCCGGGTACTCTATCGCAAACAAAAAAGCATAAAATAAGTACTCAACTAATGCACAGGTAAAACTCAAATAAGAGATCTAACCAAAAAGTTCAACTTAAGAACTCCGGTTGGCAAAAAGAATCAAATCGAACGAAGCAACGAAAGACAAACGGCAAAAGAAACAAGCTTCGTTTACTATTCTGGATCTAGGGAAATTTTTACAGTGGCAAAAACTTGTTTAAGTTGGTTAAACGGAAAGAGGGTTTCCAGACGAAACTCTAGGCGCTTGAATCACCTGATTCCGATAAACGAGCGAAAAGTTAAACTAAAACGAAAATCGGATCAGAAATCGCGGATTTAATCCGAGAAAAAGAAAACCGACGAACGTTCATTAAAACGAACGAAAGGGCGAACGCTCGCTATTTACATAAACCAGAAAAACCGATCTATTTAAAAAAACTGAAACTAAAAAAACGAGCAAACCGTCAGAAAAACCGAACGGTTTTTTTCGAGAAAAACCGGAGGCGAAAAAAAACTACCTCCGGCGACTCCGGCGAACGGCGGCGGCGGCGGTCGGGCGAGCGGCGGCTGGGCGGCGCGGCGCGGCGCGGCGCAGCGGGGCGGAGGCGGGGCGGCGCGGGGCGGCGGCGGGGCGCGGCGACGGCGGCGGCTGGGCCGGCTAGGGGTAGGGTTTGGGCGGGGGCGCGGCTTGGGCTTCGACCGGGTCCTCGGGGCGCTATAAAAAGGCCCGGCCAGGAGGAGTCCTGGCCGGTTACGACCCAAGGTCGGTTCGGACCTTTTTTAATAATTACGCTCGGAAAAAACAAAAGAAATACTAAACCGACTCCAAAAATCCCGAAATAAATTTTCCCCGACTTCTAAAATCAAGCCGCACAGGATGAACATTTATTTGGGGCCTAAATGCAATTTTGAAAAACGCGCATTTTTCCTAAATTCAAATAAAATAGCAAATAAAACCAAAATAAATTCTTATTTGATTTTTTTATTAAATCCTCAATATTTCTTTATTTTGGGAAAGTCATTTTATTCCCTCTCTCATATTTTTGTAATAGAAATAATTGAAGATAAAATAAATAAAATCAAATGATCCTATTTTTTCAAAATGTGAGACAACTCAAATATGAAAATAACGAAATCCCCAACTCTCTCCGAGGGTCCTTGAGTTGCGTGAAATTTCTAGGATCAACCAAAATGCAATAAATATGATATGCAATGATGATCTAGTGTATAACATTCCAAATTGAAAATTTGGGATGTTACACTCGGCCGCGCCGTTTTAGTCGGGATTACAGGATTACTAGTGGTAGTATCGATGGATCGCGCGAAGCAACAAGTTTTTTTTTGAGAGGGCGAAGCACCTAGTTTAAAAGGAAAAAAGGCGATACACTCAGAGCACCCCTGTCGTGGTCGCATTGCACCCCACACACGTTCGGTCCTGCACACGGCTCACGCAAACGGAACGCGCTTCGGCTTGCCTCTTCACTGACACGTGGGACTGCACTTGGAGAAACCGACCATGCGCCAAACTTGCCCCGCCCACCGCTCGAAAATCCCCCCCCCCCCCCCCCCCCCCCCCAAAAACCCCCCCCCCCCCCCGCACCCAAAAATCCCCCCCAAATCCTAGATCCAACCGCCCTTCGGCCAATTAGCCAATAATATTCCCCAAACCCCCCTCCCCTCGTCCCCCTCCACTCCATTCGCTCCGCCAAAGCCGCCCTCCCCGCCACGCCGGTACGTCGGCACCGCAGTTCGTCAAGGGGACACACGGCAATCCTCTCGCTCCCATAGTACGCTCCTGTAGACTGGCATCCTCTAGCCGCGCCGCCACCGCTGGCGATGTTCTTGTGGAGCCGCACGGCGGTCAGCGCCGCCACCACTGGCGATGTTCGTGTGGAGACGCACGGTGGTCAGATTCTCCCATGGTACGCGCATTCTAGACTAAGGCCCCGTGCATGTCGGTGTAGCGCTGAATGTTAGCTGATAGACGCTGTTAATCTCACTGTTTGCCGATGTAGTTTACAGTCAATATGCTCTGCTTAAGAAGCTTCCTTGCCCTGTTCTACACTCAATCTTCTTAGCTAAGATGGCATGCCAAGGCCGATTAGTTGCTAAAATATCCTGCCATATATTTATTGTGACGTAGATTGCCATGGTCTAGTAACCAATCTGTTAGGTGAAATAGCTCTACACCGTTTTATACTCGATCTTTGTTGCTGTGATGGCCTTCGATAGTTTGATGGTTGTGTGCTCGGCCTCATTGACTGCTGAAACAGCCTGCCATAATTTAGGACTCAAATCTGTTTGCTGAATTAGCTTTACATATATTTCGTTACTTAGATCTGCTCGTCCAAATATCTTGCCATAGCTTTAGACATTGACCTAGGTATTTTCTTCTGGACTTCATAAAAAAGCATATATGTTTTTCCTGTAATATCTAGTAGAAGAACTAATTTGTATGTCTAACAGATGGACATGACTTGGATAACTTTTGCTCGAAGATTCTCTACTGCATATGTCAAGGGGGTTGAAAACTTCATGAACTATATCAGAGCTGAGTACGGTGGTCCGAAATCAGATGTGCTCTGCCCGTGTAGCAGTTGTATGAATTCAGTTACAAGACCCCAGTCAACTATGCAAAATCATCTGCACTTGTATGGGATGTCGGTCACATATACTAGGTGGGTTCATCATGGTGAAGCTGTAAACGTCAATGTTATTGACTACGTGGAAGCAGCATACACTACAAAAAAATACACTTCCGTGATGATATGTGTTTGTCACAGTAGGTCGCGTTTTTTTCATGTGTGTACATCCATGACATATTTATGACAGAATCAAGATAGTCATACCTATGCTGTCGTAGAAGTGTTCCATGACATTACCAAAATTATCATCACGGAAGTGTCCACTTTCATGACGATAAATCGCGTGTCACAGAAGTGCTTTCGTCAAGGGTGACCGACACGTGGCATCCACCATAACGGAACACTGTTAAGCTATCAGGTCGGGTTTTGGATCCGATAACCCGTTGACAGCCCCGACCAATGGGGTTTTTCCACGTGTAAAATCATCATTGGCTAGAGGAAACACGTGTCGGCTCATCGTTGGGATAGATGTCATCCACTCACTGGACAGAAGGCGCCTATGATATGTTGACACGTGGCATGGCCCGACAGTGGCCCATTCCTGTGAAAAGGCCGGCCCATTTGACTTGTTCAAAAGCTGGCGGGCCGGCCCATGGAAAGCCTGTTAATGGCCTGTTCGCATATAGCCCATTTACAGGCCGCTAACCCAAGGCCCGTTACTCCCTATCCGAATTAGGCCCAGTAGCGTCATCTGGGCCATCCAATATGATTCCAGCCCGTTTTCACTTCTGGCCCATGTATATCCCATGACGTCTTTCGGCCCATATGAGGCCCTTTGTAACTCTTGGCCCATTAGCGGCCCGTGCTGAAACTGGCCCGTAATGAACAGTGTATTACTTTACACCCATTAACGGCCCATGGTGAAACTGGCCCGTAATGAATAGTGTATCACTTTATACCCATTAAGGGCCCGTTATTCTGTTGGGCCGTTTCCAGCCCAAGTTAACTTTCGGCCTTCTGAGGGCCCATTTATTCTTGGGCTCATTTGCAGCATTCGGTTACTTACGGCCCGTTACTGTCATTTTCTGCTTGTGGGCCAAATTCAGCCCGTCGTTACAGTCGGCCCGTTTGTGGACCGTTAGTCTATTGGGCCATTTTGATAGCATCACCAAATACGACCTATTAACGGCTCGTTATGGTCAGCCCATAAAACATACGATTTCCATTAAAGGACCGTCTACGGCCCATTCAAGGCACGTACAAGACCCATAAATGAGTCGGCGGCCCATGGATCCTACGAGACGTAGAAGGCCCATGGATCCTACGAGACATAGAAGGCCCATGGATCCTACGAGACGTAGAAGGCCCATGGATCCTACGAGACGTAGAAGGCCCATGGATCCTATGAGACGTAGAAGGCCCATGGATCCTACGAGACGTAGAAGGCCCATGGATCCGACGGCCCGTGAAGGGCCATGGTCGGGCGAGTTGGCCCCCATTTGAACGATATAGCATATTCAAAGAATTATCCTACTCAATACTATCACCTCTAAAAAGCATACACTATACAACAAAGATATCAAGGCATAGAAAGGTAGAATAATCCTACACTATACAATAAAGAAATTACAGCCGATTATACCCACTGGGCATTATGGTTCGGCACAGGTGATAATAAAGCATACACAAACAGCAAATTACATACACTGGGCAAATACAGCTCATAGATCATGGACGCGCATCAACTTAACTCCATTTGAACTATAATCTCTTCAGAAAATAGGATTGGCCGGATTCAGATAGCACAAATTTCAGTCTGCAAAATCTCCAATTCCTTCATGGTTACCTCAGTGTCTTGTTTCATTTTTTGATTCCTGCATCTAATACCTGCATGTCCAGTCTCAACTTGTTGATTATACGTTGACAATCATGTACACGTTGTCTTGCCACCTCTAGTTGATGCTCGAGAACATCAGCACATTCCAATTCCAATCCATAATCATTCGGTAACGGCCATGCCACACTGCTCGCAGATCTTTGTGTTGATGTCACTTCATCCTAAAATGTTTCTGTAAGTACACATGACTAGGGCAAAAATATAGTTACAACAGTGAAGCGAACAAGACACTATTTTGTACTACATGGCAAAACAGGACTAACAATAATGTTACACATCACTTTCAAAAAAAATGTTACATGTCATGAAGCATAAGCAGGTGATTTTAAAAATTATAAAAAAAATAGTCTGTGCAGCCTGCATACAGAAATCCCTCTTAGCTCACCAGAGGAGCATGATGTTGGGGCCCAATCGAAAACACAAACAAGTTACAAATTTAGACAGCACATTGCATATAAGTAAGCAAGCAGTTGGCCATTCTGTGCCTCAATTAAAGTCTTAGGGAGCATAATGAACAGCAGAGGGTTTCATACAAACATACTACAGCAGGCAAAACTATGCAATCATTAGTGTAGTATAAACTAGATTGTGAGCCTCATGCAATAATAGTTGGTTAATAGACTTCAAAGCTTCAGGCACACTTCGGCAGAGTAATTAAATGGTAAGGCCTTTAATTATGTCAACTAATAGTGATACAAGTACCGAACATCAGGCATGATTATTTGGGCATCTCATTAACTGAGGACAAATAAAGAAATTGAAAAGAGAAAATTAACTATGCCTGAAACAAACAAGGAATTGAACTGTTGAGTTGCATATAGTGACTTACCTTAGCAGGTTGAAGAGGCTCAGCACAGCTCCTACTTCTCTTGCAAGGCTCCTTCCTAACATCTTGTACATGGAAATCCTCAATCTTATCTTCATTGCACCCCCTCTGCAAGGTGACACAAACTAGTTACTCATCTCCTTGGAAGATAAATATGCATACTTTCCAGTCTGTGAACACAAAAGGATGAGATTATAACAAAACAACACCACATAATGAAACATGCCGCATCTCTTGCACTTGCACACAATGAAATGAACTATGTAAAAACTAGGCATACCTTCGAACTGGATCTCCAGGTACTCTTGGAGAGCCTACTGTAGTGTACAGCCAAACCTTTATGTCACCTATGAGTTAGACAAGGCCCCACTACAGCAGCCCTTAGTGTTTAAATCATTGACAAGCTCTATTAGAGTGTTAGGTCAAGAACAGCAAGTAATCAAAGCAAACAGTCCTAGTATGGCTGGCTGATGCAAACAAGCAATTGAACAGATGTGTGAGCAAATCTTACATATCAAGAAAAGAAGCAAAGAAGGAGGCTTAAAGACCATCACTTGACTGACCAGATTTAAGGGGCATTTAAACATCATGTGCAACATATGAACTAACATAAACATTGCATATTCCAGATTCTACAATGGAATGCACATGTATTAGGTTATGCCATGTATGATGATGCCTAAATGTACAGACAGCAGGCAGGAGTGATTCATCATTGCACACACAATTGAATTGCAGGTTAAGGGCCAGTTCGATTCCGCCTTTTCAGGGCATATTGTCAAAATAAGCCATAAAAGATGTAAAGAAGTAATTTTTGAGTTATGGCCTTGGGCTTAACTAATTTCGCTTTGGAGGGGGGTGTTTTGGGTAGAACCTCACTAAAAATTGAAGGGAAGGGGAATAGTGAAATGATTATGTTGTCTGCCTATATTACACTCAAAATGCAACTACTGACGCCCGTGTCACACCTGACCCTCAAGTAAAAACAAACACGCAAGCATTCATTGCCCTGCCCGCTTGCATCTCCTCTCCCCTTTCCCTCTACTTCGATCCCCTGCCTGCAGCACTAGGGTTCCTCCAGTGAGCCGTCGCCACTGGTCCCATCTGGCCTGGTCCTCGACGATGTTATGTCCAGCTAGGCTACATGGCTGGCGGGTAGGGGCAAATCTCCCTGGCTGCTCCTCCCTCTAGCGCCGCACCTCATTCTCATGGTCTCCAGCAGCTGCTCCACTATGGTTCGTCCAACGCACTACTCCGGCGGGCGCTGCACAACTACGGCTGATGCCACACTGCGACAGAAGGCACCTTATTCCCCCTCCCCTCCTCCCAGGCCATGGCCTTGAGGTGCTGTTGAAGGATGAGATCATCCAACAAGGTGAGGATCTCCTCTGACTTTTTAACAAATTTTCATTCTGATCCACTATACGATGAATTGCTATGAGCTGCTTCTGCTGCTGCTATATGATGCATTGCTATGAGCTACTCCTGCTGCTGCTATATGATGAATTGCTACGAGTTGCTGCTGCTGTATGATGAGTTGCTATGAGTTGCTGCTGCTATATGATGAATTGCTATGAGCTGTTGCTGCTATATGATGAGTTGCTACAAGTTGTTCCTGCTGCTGCTATATGATGAATTGCTATGAGCTGCTCCTGGTGCTGCTATATGATGAATTGCTATGAGCTGCTCCTGCTGCTGCTATATGATGGATTGCTATGAGCTGCTGCTGGTATATGATGAATTGCAGACTGCTGCTGTATGATGAGTTACTATGAGCTGCTGCTGCTATATGATGCTTTCAGGTGGTGTTGCTATACGATAATGACCAGCCACTTGGACCATCGAATTTCAATAGATAATTGTTCTTCATTTAAATGTGGGTCGTGCGTTCTTCGTTTAAATTAGGCAATGGGATCTCTATGGAAAACATTGACCAAAGTAGATTGTGCCAAGTAGATGGTATCTTTGTATTTGCATTTTGAGCAAATAGTGATGGTCTGTTTTCCTATCATATTAATTACTACACTGGGTTCAATTTGTGATGTTTGCAAGTCAAATTAATTTCCATACGGGCAGCAAAATGAAAAAAAATATAATGCAATCTAGACTTTCCACTGATCATACCAAAGATAAGCTGAAAACGCAATGAAAAGAACTGGTTGGCTTATTACATGGAGCTTATATTCACAGCTGCTTATTTTCTTAGGATAACTCATAATAAATGTCCCTAAGAAACTTGGCTAATAGAACTGGCATACAAATAACATGTCACGATGATTGCAATGGAGGAGTGACGTACCATAGCACACTGTATAGGCTCACCGCTGCCTCTCCTTTTTTTGCGATGTTCCATGAAATTGCCACATACATCTTGTACTTTTTCATTGTGTAACCCTATCTGCAAGTTGACACGGCTAATTTCAGACATCTTTGCATGATACTACATTGCATATCCCTTGCGCATATTTAAACCACCAATTAACAATTGTGTGTGTACGATAAACTAACCATGACTCTGTATGCTGGACTAGCAGGCACTCTAAGGGAGCCTAATGTAGTGCATTGGAATTCCTACATGCCACCTACGATTTTGTGTAATGTACTGCCCCTGTTCCTAAATATATGTCTTTGTAGAGATTCTAGTATGGACCACATACAGATGTATATAGATGCATTTCCGAGTGTAGATTCACTCATTTTGCTCCGTATGTAGCCTATAGTGGAATCTCTAGAAAGACTTATATTTAGGAACGGAGGTACGAGGTAGTATCATGTATGATATCTACATATCTAATTTAGCAGCCAGTAGTAGAAATCATTGTCTGCACAAAGGGATTGCTGGTCGAAAATCCTAGCAAAGCACGCTAGCAGGCACATAACAATACAAGAGAGAGAGAGACACGCTTACAAGATCATAGAAATGCCTCAGTCCAGGATCTTGGTTGACCAAGCTGTTAGATCCAGAAGAAATATCGTCCTTGTAGTTTTTGCCAGCTGCATAACAGGTAACAGCGACCGGTTAGTATATTTGAAGTACATCGAGCAGGTGATGTTGGACAGGTTTAAAGGTGACAAGTACCTAGGCCGTGATGGGTGCTTGGCATCTCTCCAGAAGGTGGGAATAAGGTTAGAAATGTCGAGGGTGATGATGCTACGCTGGCTGTCGGGGTCCGGTAAGGAGATCTAGAACCGTCGAGTAGGGTGTTTGTGGAGCGGCTCCGGTAGGGTGGACTACGGTGTGGGCGAAGCAGATCTGTGGCCGTGGATGAGGGCGTAGGTGAAGCGGCTCCAGTGGTTGGGTTAAGGATGGTGTCGACGACGCGGATCTGCGGCCGGCGTCAGAAGCTGCTCTGGTGGTTGGGTTAAGGATGGTGTCAATGATGCGGATCTGCGGCCGTGGACGGGGCGTCAGAAGTTGCTCCAGTGGTTGGGTTAAGGGTGGTGTCAACGATGCAGATCTACGGCCGTGGACGGGGTGTCAGAAGCTACTCCGGTAGGTTGGATGAGGGTGCGAGGAAGCGGATCTGAGGCCGTGGACTTGTGAGTTGGCAAAGCGGCCCCGGTAGGGTTGAGAATGGTATAGGTGAAGCTACTCCGGTAGGGTTGATGATGGTGTCGGCGAAGCGGCTCCGGTAGGGTTGAGGAAGGTGTCGGCGAAGCGGCTCCGGTAGGGTTGAGGAAGGTGTCGGCGAAGAGGATCAGAGGCCGTCGACGGGGGCGTCGGTGGGGCGGCTCCGAGGGGTGTGGACGAAACGTCTCCGGTGGGGAGTACGAATGAGCTGCTGCAGATGCACGGCGGTTGACGAGAGTACCGGCGAAGCAGATCCGGCGCCGTGGACAAGGCCGACACTGAATGGGTTGTGGTATAGTGGTGGATGAGCAGTCTACTTGTTTCTAGGGGAGGTGGGAGGGGTAGATGCAGCCGCAGAAGCAGATCCGGCGAGGTGGACGCCGCTGGCAGTGAATGGGATATGGTACGCCGGTGGATGAGCAGTCTAGGGTTTCGAGAGGGGAGGGGAGAAAGGGCGATGAAGTACGGACGGCGTGATGTAAGATGCTCTGGTGCTGTGGAGTTAGTCGTTTTTGCGGGAGGGGGAGAGGAAATGGGGGTGCCGTGTAGTGGGGGAACCGGAAGTTACCAAAGCAGCCCCGACCTATCATGTAGATGAGGGCGGTATTGTAACTGTTGGTCTCCGTGCACCAAGGACAAAAGGGGGATTTCGCATGCTAAAGACTAAGGTGGCGGAAATTTTAGAAGGAGGCGGGAGATTTTGCCGCCCGCGGGATCGTTCGTATCCGGTTTCAACTAATTTTGGACCGTGCTAGCGGGAAGGTCATGCTAGACTGTGTACACGGGGCACGCGTCATTAGTTAATAACTGGTGTGAAGTCCACCCCAGAAAAAAACACAATAACTCGGGATGATGCGCGGATAACTTGGACATTCACACGGGCGCGGCCAATCGTACGGGTGTAGTGGCGCGTTCACAAAAAAGGGATCAAACGCTCAGCCTATGTATTTCTCATGTAAATAGATAATTTAGTGCCATTGGTTATTTACTTTAAACATAATGCATTGACGTGTTAGTGTAGAGGCGCACAAAAAGAAATGGATATTGTAGTCAGCTACTTAAAAGTGTTACCACATATGATTACATAGCCTCCATTTCATAAATTGCATACCCGTTGAATTCATATATGAATATTACATATATTACTTCAAAATAGAAACTTAAATCATCCAAGACTAATGAATTTGAATGCAAGAGTAACAATGGTACATGTACATGATAGCTACATTGGTTGTTTGAAGAAACATCACTGTAACTTTGGCTTGCACAACTGAAAAGGTTTATTTAAATAGAAAAAAATGTGATATGTGAGTGTCCAATCTTTATAGCATTGAATCGATATTGTACCTTTAGCCACAATACGAAGTAGATATTGACTTATGTTCAAGCGATGCACATCCACGATCGCTAGATAGTGATACGTCAATGAATTGTGCAATCTCTCTCACATGCATACATATCTCATTTCCCTGTGGGCATCGGAATCACACACGCGCACTTCGTGTATTTCTCTCCCTCCGTCAGGGTTAAATTCGTCTTTCTACCCCGTCCTACAAGTCTCTCACACAGAAACACACACGCTCTCTATGTCTAACATGCCCACCCCATTAATTCCGCCCACCCACAGCCACTAATGTCTCAAAGTATAATAATGTCTCTCACACATATGCTATCGACCTATCCCTTAATATAGCCAGATATGTGTCACACAAACTCCTTCTCCCTACTAGCAAGATGCCCATGCGTTGCACGAAACATCAAGATGCATTTGTATGAGAAGTTTATCTTGTGGGAGAAAAGGATGAACGAGGGAATGCCTTATTTGCAAATGCGGAGAGGGGTGTGGGTATCTTTTTGCAGAATTACCATAGTTTCCTTCCTGTCCGTCGGATATAAATCGGATGGCCTATATTGCAGGATGGCAGGAACACCATCATCACCAACTCTTTTTTTATAAGAGTAGAGATATGTGAGTGTCACTGCCCCCCCCCACACACCCACACTTCCCAACACCGAAGGAGTAGGGTGACACCTTGATCTTGATACTAATCTATCGACTGGCTTCTCTCTCAAACATACACACACACACTACCCGGCACCGAAGGAGTAGGGTGGCACATCGATCTTGATAATAATCTATCTACTCCTCTTTCAAACACACACACTCGCTAGTTGTGCCTCTGTGCCTACCGTGCACACTCTCGATACGTCTTTCTCCCCCCCCCCAACAATGACAGCAGAATGGTGACAACTCGACCTGATCATAATCTATCAATTGGTTTCTCTCTCAAACATTGTGTCTCGGTGCCTCGCTCGGTAGCCCCCTCGATATGTAGACTTCTCGCGCGCGCACAGCTGTAGTGACGATGACGCTGAACCCAGTGTGCCTTATTTTTACCGGCCTCATGTGATAGTTTTCACCCTGTTTTCTGTTAATTAACAAGGCAACCTTTTCTTTGTTACTACTAGTGAATCTGAAATCATTCGAGGCAGACATAAAATATATCACTTCAACCCAATTATCGCAGCAACTATTTTAAAAGAAATTAGCTAGCTGCCCGTGCGTTGCACGGAACATCAAGATGCATTTGTATGAGTAGTTTATCTTGTGAGAGAAAAGGTTGAACGAGGGAAGGCCTTATTTGCGAACATGGAGAGACGTGTGGGTATATTTTTGCAAAATTGTCATAGTTTCTTTCCTATCTGTTAGATATAAATTCGACGGCCTATATTGCAGGATGGCACGCACACCATCATCACCAACTCTGTTTTCTACTCCCTCAGTCCGAAAATACTTGTCATCATAATGGATAAAAAGAGATGTATCTAAAACTAAAATACGTCTAGCTACATTTCCTTTTATCCCTTTTGATGACAAGTATTTCCGGACGGAGGGAGTATTTGTCTTTTTAGAGATTTCAACAAGTGACTATGACCGGACCTTACCAACATACTCAAAAAAGTAGTCCATATTTTTGATGTTACCCTCTTTTCTTGGCGGTGCAGTGCCATCTAGATACCTCATAAATAAATCAAGGACAAATCTTACCCCTTCCTGAAAAGACGTACGAAGCAAAATGAGTGAATCTACACGCTAAAATATGTCTACATACACATCCATATGTGGTAGTCCATTTGAAATCTGAAAAATACAAATATTTAGGAACGAATGGAGTATATATAAGAGTAGACATGGAGATATATCTCCAGCATGGTCTACAACAAAAATGTGCTGGGCTGGTTAGCGCCGGATGCTCGCAACGCGATGTCATGAGTTCGAATTCTGTCTTTTAACTTTATTTTTATATTATATATTACTCTACTTATTTAATATATTCTTCTTTCGCTACTGTACTAATAGTGGAACCCACAGAGTACTTAGAATACAACATTAAGGATGGACTTGTTTCTTTTTAACTTTCTGAACGAAGCTGTAGCCACCCTGCAAGTCACGTGTGCACTGTACATGCAATTAACTTTTTATAGAGGGACAATCATACAGGCAATTAACTCAAATGGATTGGATGTCACTCTATTATTTCCAGCATAAAGAGCATCTCCAACGGCAGCCGACAAATTTCCTCCCGCTTCCTTAAGCGGAGGACGACATCAAACGCCAGCGGCATACATTTTTACAACTCTAACCAACCAGATGAAATTCGTGCAAACATGGACTGATTTCATATAAGCATGAAGGATTTCGTATAAAAAAGCCAGATCTTCATATAAACATGATGAATTTCATTACATTTACATGAACTAAGAGGTGCCAATCCGGCTCTCTTGTATAATTAATACTCCCTCCGTCCGGAAATACTTGTCCTAGAAATGGATGTATCTAGACTTATTTTAGTTCTAAATGGCCGCCCGCGGATCCCTTTGTCTTCCTCATGTTCGTTAGACACTTGCGCGGTCGACGAAGGTCCTCGAAAGAGACGAAGCAGCAAAGAAACCACCTGAATCCACGGTCGTCGCCTCGGTGGTGGCCTTCATGGGCCCCAAGTGGCGGCGGCCTCCCGTGTTCTACTTCTCCTCGATGATGGCGGCGGACACTGAGAATTTGGCCACCGACTCGTTGCTCTCCATGCACTCGGCTTCTGTCTCTGCCTGCATGGCGCTGCCGCAGGCACGGGAGGCGCGCCCACAAACACGAGAGGCACGGCCACCGCAGACACTGGTGGCGCGGTACGACGCGGCAGCGACGGTGCCCGTACCGGCGTGCTCGCCGCCGTGCCGACGTGGAGCAACTCGCCATTCCTCATCGAGCTGAACTGGAGCGGCGAGTTGCTGAACCACACGCCTGCTTGGGGCGGCAACTGGCTCCGTCGGGCCAAGCGAGGTTGGTGAAGCACCGAGCGGCCTCGCCCGTATCCGGAGGGCTCGGCGGGCCACCCAGCTGGGTAATATGCCGGAGAACGGCTCATCGGAAGCCATCAGAAGAGTGGAGAAAATGGTGAAGGAGGAGATGGGGGAGCGGCGGAGGGGTGCGATTCTTGCCCGCTGTCTGTCTGGCCTCGTGTAAATAGAGGGCGGACGGTAGGAGTTTGGCCGGCGTCTGGCCTCGTTTAAACTGAGGGCGGATGGGAGGAGCTCGGCCGGTGTTGCGTTTAATTCCGTCCCGCTCATGAACGGACTTGTGGCCGGAGTAGGATTCTCGGTTTGCATGCGGGTTTAACGGAGGGGTTTAATGGAGGCGCCGGGCGTGCAGCGGGCGGCGCAGTACTATTCGATTTGACAGCAGTAATGAGCCGTCAAATCACAAAGGCCCTCGCCTCTCGTGAAACCGACTGAGCTAGACTGCCCCGCCCTCTAGCCTTTTAAAAAGTGTATATACTCCAGTTTTGTACAGTAGTAGTATCGATGGATTGCGCTATGGAGCAAAACTTGAAATTAAAAAAAAGGTGGTACATATAGAGAGCGCTCATCGCCAAATTATGCATATAGTACTATTAGAAAGGCTTGTCACAATAATGATGTCCAGCACAAGTGCACAACCCACCCCTCAAATAAAACTAAGCACCCTGGAATTCTTTGACAAAACTAAGCACCCTGAAATTCTTTGACAACTAAACTGCTGGCTATATGATGTTGGCCATATATATTGTACGTATATAATGTGAAGAAACGAGTGGTAGTACTATACCAACTAAAAGATGAAATGTAAGAAATACTAGTATGTACGTACTGAAGAGTTAAAGTAACAAGAAGAAACATAACATAGTTCTGTTGGGGGCTCAGCACAACACACCCCTCAAATTAAATTAAGCACACCAGAAATTAAACTTTGCAACTATTTCGGTAGACACTGCATTAGAACCACCATGAGCAACGACACTGCCACCTTACTCGGAGTCCTCGTCCACGTCCTCGACTTCGTCCTTGTCCCTCTTCCTCTTGGCCGATACTTCTTTGCTTGAACCGCACACTTGGCTGTTGCTCTTCATCCAACCCTTGTAGATATTGAAGCAAAGGTAGCCATCCATTGCAGCATAGTGGATGTGGTCTATATCTAGTACATTCCGCTGCCATGCATGACGATGAAACGTGTATGGATGTTTCTCCAGTTTACCGTACGAAGGATGAACCATGGCTCCTGCCAGGGTCAGCATTGAAGGCTGACGAGAGGACACCAACCCATTCTTCTGGAGGTCGAAGGTGTTGCCTACAACGAGGCCTATCCGACGCAGGACTTTGATACGTCTCCGTCGTATCTACTTTTCCATACACTTTTGCCCTTGTTTTGGACTCTAACTTGCATGGTTTGAATGGAACTAACCCGGACTGACGCTGTTTTCAGCAGAATTACCATGGTGTTATTTATGTGCAGAAACAAACATTCTCGGAATGACCCGAAACTTCACAGAGCAACTTTTCAGAAAATAAGAAAAATACCTGCAAAAGATGAAGGCCAGGGGGCCCACCACCTCTCTACGAGGGTGGGGGCGCGCCTGCCCCCCTAGGGCGCGCCTGCCCCCCTAGGACGCGCCTCCCTACCTCGTGGGCCCCCTGTTGCCTCTCCGACTCCAACTCCAACTCTATATATTGTGTTTCGGGGAGAAAAAAATCATAGAGAAGAATTCATCATGTTTTACGATACGGGGCTGCCACCAAGCCCTAAAACCTCTCGAGAGGGCTGATCTGGAGTCCGTTCGGGGCTTCGGAGAGGCGAATCCGTCGCCATCGTCATCATCAACCATCCTCCATCACCAATTTCATGATGCTCACCGCCGTGCGTGAGTAATTCTATCGTAGGCTTGCTGGACGGTGATGGGTTGGATGGGATCTATCATGTAATCGAGTTAGTTTTGTTAGGGTTTGATCCCTAGTATCCACTATGTTCTGAGATTGATGCTGCTATGACTTTGCTATGCTTAATGTTTGTCACTAGGGCCCGAGTGCCATGATTTCAGATCTGAACCTATTATGTTTTCATCAATATATGAGTGTTCTTGATCCTATCTTGCAAGTCTATAGTTATCTATCATGTGTTATGATCTGTTAACCCCGAAGTGACAATAATCGGGATACTTACCGGTGATGACCGTAGTTTGAGGAGTTCATGTATTCACTATGTGTTAATGCTTTGTTCCGGTACTCTATTAAAAGGAGGCCTTAATATCCCTTAGTTTCCGTAAGGATCCCGCTGCCACGGGAGGGTAGGACAAAAGATGTCATGCAAGTTCTTTTCCATAAGCACGTATGACTATATTCGGAATACATGCCTACATTATATCAATGAACTGGAGCTAGTTCTGTGTCACCCTAGGTTATGACTGTTACATAATGAATCGCATCCGGCATAATTCTCCATCACCGATCCATTGCCAACGAGCTTTCCATATATTGTTCTTCGCTTATTTACTTTCCCGTTGCTATTGCTATCATCACTACAAAATACCAAAAACACTACTTTTACTACTGTTACCTTTTGCTACCGTTACCACTACTATCATATTACTTTGCTACTAAATACTTTGCTGCAGATATTAAGTTTCCAGGTGTGGTTGAATTGACAACTCAGCTGCTAATACTTGAGAGTATTCTTTGGCTCCCCTTGTGTCGAATCAATAAATTTGGGATGAATACTTTACCCTCGAAAACTGTTGCTATCCCCTATACTTGTGGGTTATCAAGACTATTTTCTGGCGCCATTGCCGGGGAGGGTAGGACAAAAGATGTCATGCAAGTTCTTTTCCATAAGAACGTATGACTATGTTCGGATACATGCATACATTACATCAATGAACTGGAGCTAGTTCTGTGTCACCCTAGGTTATGACTGTTACATGATGAACCGCATCCGGCATAATTCTCTATCACCGATCCATTGCCTATGAGCTTTCCATATATTGTTCTTTGCTTTTTTACTTTCCCGTTGCTATTGCTATCATCACTACAAAATACCGAAAACACTACTTTTACTACTATTACCTTTTGCTACCGTTACCACTACTCTCATATTACTTTGCTACTAAATACTTTGGTGCAGATATTAAGTTTCCAGGTGTGGTTGAATTGATAACTCAGCTGCTAATACTCGAGAGTATTCTTTGGCTCCCCTTATATCGAATCAATAAATTTGGGTTGAATACTTTACCCTCGAAAACTGTTGCGATCCCCTATACTTGCAGGTTATCAAGACTATTTTCTGGCGCCGTTGCCGGGGAGCATAGCTCTATTATTTGAATCACTTGGGATATATATCGGCTTATCATTATGAAGAACTTGAGAGATCCAAAAACCAAGATTTATCCCTCAACTATGAGGGGAGGTAAGGAACTGTCATCTAGCTCTGCACTTGAGTCACCTTCAGTTTTGAGTAAGCTTGCGACACCTACACCTGCTTCTGCTATTCATTCTGATATGTTGCATGTTATTGATGATGCCACTTCTGCTATGCATGATACTTATGATGAAACTACTTCTATGCCTAATACTACTGTGCCACTTGGCAAATTTCTTGATGAACAACTTGCTAGGTCTAGAGAGATTGAAAATATTGAATCTGATAATACTGATGAAAGTGATGATGAAGAATCACTTGTTATTCCTGAGGGTTATGTCTTTGATCAAGAAGCTTCTTTCGCTATTTTAGCTTGCAAAGATAGAAACAAACTTAAGAGGTTATTAGCTAAATGGAATAAGAAATCTCTAAATGCAAAAAGAAACCTGACCCTGCTTTTGCTACTTCACCTATCTGTGTTACTGATAAGGATTATGAATTCTCTGTTGATCCTAATATAATTACCTTGGTTGAATCTGATCCTTTTCATGGCTTTGAATCTGAAACTGTTGTGGCACATCTTACTAAATTAAATGATATAGCCACCCTGTTTACTAAAGATGAGAGAACTCGTTACTTTTATATCCTTAAAATACTTCCGTTCTCATTAAAGGGTGATGCTAAGATATGGTTTAATTCTCTTGATCCCGGTTGTGTGCATAGTCCCTAGGATATGATTTATTACTTCTCTGCTAAATATTTCCCTGCTCGTAAGAAACAAGCTGCTTTAAGGGATATATATAATTTTGCGCAAATTGCAGAAGAGAGTCTCCCACAAGCTTGGGGGAGGCTTCTCCAATTACTTAATGCTTTGCCTGATCATCCTCTTAAGAAAAATGAAATACTTGATATTTTTTATAATGGACTAACCGATGCTTCCAGAGATTACCTAGATAGTTGTGCTGGTTCTGTTTTCAGGGAAAGAACACCGGATGAAGCTGAAATTCTATTGAATAATATGTTGACAAATGAGAATAATTGGACACCTCCGGAGCCAATTCCTGAGCCTATTACTAAACCCACTCTAAAGAAGAGGGGTATTCTATATCGCAGTCCTGAAGATATGCAAGAGGTAAAGAAATCTATTAAAGAAAAAGGTATTAAAGCTGAAGATGTTAAGAATTTACCTCCTATTGAAGAAATGAGTGGTCTTAATTTACCGCTTGTTGAAGAAACATATTATCCTAATCCATTACCTATTGAAGAAAAGCATGGTCTTGATAACCTGACATAGGTAGTAAAGGTAAATTCTCTCTATAGATATGATAAAGCTGAAATCCCATTTACTAAATTTTCTAGCCCATGCTTAGATGAGTTTGATAAATTTATGGTTAAGCAAGAAGATTTTAATGCTTATTTTGGTAGAGAATTGAAATACAATTCAAATATGCTTGAACACTTGGCTGATTATATGGCTAATGTCAAAGGTGAATTTAAACTTATTAGTAAACATGCTTCTATGGTTACCACTCAAGTAGAACAAGTACTTAAAGCTCAAAATGATTTTCTCAATGAATTGAATAGTAAGAATAATGATTATGTTGTTAGATTTATGACTAGAACTGGTAGAATGACTCAGGAACCTTTGTATCCTGAAGGCCATCCTAAGAGAATTGAGCAAGATTCTCAGAGAAATAATATAGATGCACCTAGTCCTTCTAAAAGGAAGAAAAAGAAAAATGATAGGACTTTGCATGCTTCTATTGAACCTGTTATTAAACCACCTGAGAATCCAAATGATATTTCTATGTCTGATGCTGAAACACAATCTGGTAATGAACCTGAAACTAGTAATAATGTTATTGATAATGTTCATGATAATGCTCAACCTAGTAATGATAATGATGTAGAAATTGAACCTGCTGTTGATCTTGATAACCCACAATCAAAGAATCAATGTTATGATAAGAAAGACTTTGTTGCTACGAAACATGGTAAAGAAAGAGAACCTTGGGTTCGGAAACCCATGTCTTTTCCTCCCAAACCATCCAAGAAAAAGGATGATGAGGATTTTGAGCACTTTGCTGAAATGATTAGACCTATCTTTTTGCGTATGCGATTAACTGATATGCTTAAAATGAATCCTTATGCTAAGTACATGAAAGAAATTGCTACAAATAAAAGAAACATACCGGAAGCTGAAATTTCCACCATGCTTGCTAATTATACTTTTAAGGGTGGAATACCAAAGAAACTAGGAGATCCCAGTGTACCCACTATACCATGCTCCATTAAAAGAAACTATGTTAAAACTGCTTTATGTGATCTTGGAGCCGGTGTTAGTGTCATGCCTCTCTCTTTATATCATAGACTTGGTTTGAATAAGTTGACACCTACTGAAATATCTTTGCAAATGGCTGATAAATCAACTGTTATACATGTCGGTATTTGTGAGGATGTGCCTGTTGTAGTTGCAAACGTTACTATTTTAACGGACTTTGTTATTCTTGATATTCCCGAGGACGATAGTATGTCTATTATTCTTGGAAGACCCTTTTTGAATACTGTAGGGGTTGTTATTGATTGCACTAAAGGCAATGTCACTTTTCATGTTAATGGTAACGAGCATATGGTACACTTTCCGAGGAAACAACCTCAAGTTCACAATATCAAATCTATTGGAAAAATTCCATCGATTATATTTGGAGGTTTTGAATTTCCTCTTCCTAATGTCAAGAAGAAATATGATATTCTCATTATTGGGGATGTGCGTATCCCCATTGAGGTAACATAGTGTTAATCGAAATTTCTCCGGTTCCATGTTATTCGGAATGAGTTCGTTAACAAGACTTGATCAACCTTGTTAGTGGATTCCTTTTGATGATCATGAGATGGATGAAATTAGAGAGCACAACCTTCTGTACCCCACATTTACTTTCTGTTATTCATATTAAATAAAATAAAAATAAATATTTTTCCGTCTGTTATCTGATTATCCATGCAATAAAAAAATACCCTGAAAATAAAAGTTCTCCAAATGCCCTGAAATTTAAATATGATTTTTTCTAGAATATTTGAGAATATTTGGCACTGAGAACACAACAGGGGGTCAACCACCTGCCCACGAGGGTGGAGGGCGCGCCCTGCCCCCCTGGGTGTGCCCCCCTGCCTCGTGGGCCCCTCCTCCACTTATCCTTTCACCCACACACTCCTTCTTCCTCCCACAAACATGATTATCCAGCTCAAACCCGAGTCCAAGCTTGTTTTGCTGCCATTTTCGATCTCCTTGCTCAAAGCGCCTCTCACAAAACTGCTTGGGGAGATTGTTCCTTGGTATGTGACTCCTCCATTGGTCCTATTAGTTTTTTTCTAGTGCTTTATTCATTGCAAATTTTTGCTGCTTAGGTGACCCTGTTCTTGAGCTTGCATGTCAAATGTATATGGTCAAAAGTAGTTTTGATGCATGATATAGGCCCTGGGCACTTGTAGGAGTAGTTGCTATCAATATTATTGAGTTTGGTTTACTTTTATTTTGAAGTTACTAAAAATTTCAGAATTTTTCAGAAAATGATGAGGAGACTTTTGAGGGGCTCATCGAGCCAAAGCTCGAAGGAAAAGGCACCAAAGCCTAAGTATAATCTGCCTCGCACCGCGGAGGTTCGGGCGTGTGAATGGCCTTTCGATGATTTCTTGAGAGCAGCCGGTATTTATGAAGATTTTCATGAATTGGCTAAGAATGCAGGCCTCACCGCTTCCCTCCATGACCAATGCGATCAGTATCTCTTACTCACAAATACCTTTGTGCAAAACTTTCATTTCCATTCTAGGAGCTCGCCACCTACGGTGGAGTTTCATTTATATGATGAGCATAAGGAGATGTCACTTTATGATTTTTGTCGGATTTGTTTAGTCCCTTTTGAGGGCAAGACAGAAGAACCACATCGCGATGATGTGGAGGGGTTTATTGATATTATCACTGTAGGGGAAACAAGGAAGGTTTCCGATGCACGAATCACTAGCATACATTTTCCTGTTTTACGTTACTCTGCAATATTTGCTAGTCGTTGTTTAATTGGTCGCGGAAACTGTGGAAACCTGAGTATCCCTGATATTATTATTTTGCTCCACGGTTTATACGGTGATAACTTTGTTAGTATGGGCTGTATTATTGCCAAACGGTTAAGTATGAACCGTACCAAGGGCCCCATCTTTGGAGGCATCTATGCTTCACGCCTAGCTACACATTTTAACATACCTATTAGGCATTTTGAGAAGGAAGAAAAGGTGCGGCCTCGTGTTTATCTAGATTATAAAAGTACGGTGGACATGATTTTATTATTAAGAATAGGGAAGGAGAGCTTAAATACCAATTTTTCTTTAATAAACATCATCCTGAGACTATTACCCTGCCTGCTCCTTCTTTGTTTGATTTATCTGTAAGCCAGTACCTTGTTCCATTAGAGGCTATTCACGCCTATCGGAACCCTGCACCAGCCATGGAGCCAGAGCCGGAACCACAAGTTGATCCTCCATGACAATCTAATTATCAGTGGGATCCGGAGATGATTATCAGCCAGTGGCAATCGGAGTCTTCCTCTTCTTCATCTCAGTACGACCCCAACTACTATTATGGATATCCGCCAGGCCAGCCGTGGCCATAGAACAACTTAGGCCAAAAGTCTAAGCTTGGGGGAGTACGTATTTCTCACCGATATTACATTTATGTTCACACACTCATTGCTAGATGTCGGTGCTCATACTTTTTCATTGTATCATCCATGCTAGTTTATTTTCCTTTTTATGCTTTCTTCTTGTGTGTTTAATAAACCTTAAGAAAAACCAAAAAAATAGAATTAGTTGTAGCTTTTAGTTAGTTTACTTTCCATGCTTGTAGTAGTAATTAAAAAGAAAACCCAAAAATATTTCATGTTCTTCTTTTGCTTGTTGGGAGCTTTCGCGTGTAAATAGTTTTATTTCTTTTCTTTAGGGGTCGATAGGAGAAGACCATAATTAAATTGTTGAAGTGGCTCTTATATGCATTATTGTTGATCTGACAAAAGAGCCCATATTGCCTCGTCCTCTCCTGTTTATTGAATGCTTGCAGATTCCAGCTTAGTCCACTGCACATGCACTATTATTATTATTCACATCGTTCGGTCATGCAAGTGAAAGGAAATTATGACGATATATGATGGACTGACTAAGATAAGAAAAGATGGTCTGAATTCAAACTCTTTTGTTTTTGTAAATATGATTAGTTCATCGTTCCTGATTCAGCCTATTTATGAATAAACATGTTTGCAATGACAACTAGAGATCATAGTTTCTTGTGCCATGCTTGATTAGCTATGAGTTATAATGGTTTACCTTGCATGCCAACATGCTATTGAGATGGTTATGATGTGGTATGATAGGGTGGTATCCTCCTTTGAATGATTTAAGTGACTTGACTTGGCGCATGTTCACGCATGTAGTTGAAACAAAATCAACATAGCCTTCACGATATTTATGTTCATGGTGGATTATATCCTACTCATGCTTGCATTCGGTGTTTATTAATTTTAATGCATGTTCATGACTGTTGTCGCTCTCTAGCTGATCGCTTCCCAGTCTTTTGCTATCCTTCACTTGTACTAAGCGGGAATACTGCTTGTGCATCCAATCCCTTAAACCCCAAAGTTATTCCACATGAGTCCACTATACCTACCTATATACGGTATCTACCTGCCGTTCCAAGTAAATGTGTATGTGCCAAACTCTAAACCTTCAAATAAATATCCTGTTTTGTATGCTCGAATAGCTCATGTATCAACTAGGGTTGTCTGTATCTTCCATGTTAGGCGGGTTATTGTCAAGAGGAGAGGACTCCGCTCCTCACTCACGAGATAAATGGCTGGCCACCAGGATGCCCAGTCCCATGCTTTATGCAAACTAAATCAAAATAATTGCAAAGAAAAATCCCCCTGGGACTCTTGTTAGTTGGAGGCACTCGTTGTTTCGAGCAAGCCATGGATTGATGCTTGTTGGTGGAAGGGGGAGTATAAACTTTACCATTCTGTTTGGGAACCGCCTATAATGTGTGTAGCATGGAAGATATCGCCATCTCTTGGTTGCTATGTTGACAATGAAAGTATACCTCTCAAAATATTATTCACCTCTGTTTCAAAACCGAGCTCTGGCACCTCTACAAATCCCTGCTTCCCTCTACGAAGGGCCTATCTATTTACTTTTATGCTCAGTCATCATCCTCTTATTAAAAAGCACCAGTTGGAGAGCACCGCTGTCATTTGCATTCATTACTGTTAATTTACATTGAGTATGACTTGATTGGATCTCTTTTACCATGAATTACAATGTCTAGTCAGTCCTTGGTCTTTAAAGGTGCTCTGCATTTATGTTTTGCGTCTAAGAAAGGGCTAGCGAGATACCATCTTGTTATATCATATTATGATTGTTTTGAGAAAGTGTTGTCATCCGAGATTTATTATTATTGCTCGCTAGTTGATTATGCTATTGATATGAGTAAACTTGAGACCTGAGCTGTAGCGACCAGACCTCAAACAGTCCAATCTCTGTGCTCCAGTGTCATCCCTGGATCAGTAATGCTGACACCGCACAGTACTTGAAGGATTTATAACAGAGTAGCAATCACACACTTATTACATCGAGAGTCTTAAAAGAGAACTTATTACAATAAATATGGCTTAAGGCCATCTAATAACGATAACAGCGGAAGGCTTAGAAGATAAGTGAGTCCATAAACTCCAACGGCATCACTGAGTATAGAACCACGACCTAAAGGCACCTTACTCGTCGTCTGAAAAGTCTGCAACAAGAATGTTGCAGCCTGAAACGGGTCAGCACATGGAATATGCTAGCAAGGTAACACATAGAGAATAATGAAAGAAATAAGCTATACTACATGCATATATGGCTGGTGAAAAGCTCTATGGTTACAGTTTTGCGTAAAGCCAATTTTCCCTACTGCAAAGGAATAAATTTTATTTAACTATCATGGTAGTTGTTAAACATTGAGAGTGTAGACACCCTCTCAATCCCAATTAAACATCAACATTTAAAACCCAACAATATTAATTAAAGTAACATGATGAGATTCACATGATAATCCAAGTACTAGATACTCAAGTTGTCCATAACCGGGGACACGGCTAACCATGATTAGTTTATACACTCTGCAGAGGTTTGCGCACTTTTCCCCCACAAGACTCGATCTCCTCCGTTGGGATTCTCGCACTACATGGTGTTTGAGAAACGGATGACCGAGACATAGTCTTTCAGAAGCGCTAGCACCTTACGATTGGGTAGACCGTCACACCTACTTTCCCCTACATCTACTAGTCTACCACTGTAAGAGTTCGCATGACTTAATCAACTATGCTAGAGCCCATAGTAGCTTGTGGCTGCACACGGAAGTTTCTAGTATGAATAATCTCATGATCCCTTTGAGCCTGGGTGGCGGTCCAAAAGAAAAACAGGCAATCGCTGGAATACCCAGGTGCCTCAATCCACCCAGATGTGTGTTTAAGTTGCCACCTTAAATAAACCATTAATTTATCAATCTCACATATGTCATGGATACACTCACCCAATCCACGTCTACTAGCACTACAAGAAATATGTCAACTAGTGACCTTCTGTCAGTGACCCTAGAAGAATTGGTCATAGATCTATGACCATTTCAGACCAATTGGTCAAAACCTGTTCGGGGGGCTCCAATACCTAAACCATTGCGACCATTTTGGTCAGAAAGGTCGTAACTTCCTTACACGAAATGGTCATAAAGCAGACAGCACTAGTCCGCTGCCTTATTTCTAGCTGATCATGACCAATATAGATGGTCATAACCTTGTAAATTGTGGTGGATTGGTATGACTTGGCGCCACCTCATCAGTTTTGCCTATGTGTCATGTCCATGTGTCAATTTTTGCCCTAGGTTGTGAAGCAACCTATATTTCTGTCATTCTGAAAATTCCCAAAAAAATCTCATAAATTATTTGGGTCATATCTTCGTCAAATATGTAAAAATACTTCCTTGACTAGTTAAAAAATAATTCAACAATATTAATTTTCCTATTCTGTTCACAACATCACTTTATGAAGGAAGTGCTATTTATATATTCTTGATTGCCCTCGGAATTCTTGGGCACTCTTTCCTATCCAAATCATTGCCGCATGACAAAATTCAGCTCCATTTGCCTAGCAAATCTTCCTCGGAAAATTTCCAAAGTTTTTGTCCACCTTGAAGCATTGTGAAGGAAGTAACTTTTTTATATATCCAAATGACATGAAATTTATCAGTTCCTTCATATGCCCAAATTATCACCCTCCTCCAAATTGCAGCTCAGTCAAATTATCTATGTGAGCCCAGGTTCAATTTATATTTTATGGCCAGATTGGCACGTTGCAAAGCAAGTGTTATCTAGGCCCCTCCTATTACCCTCAAACTCTTTGGGCACTCTTCCATAGCCAAATCATTGCCACATGATAATATTCAGCTCCATTTTCCTAGTAAATCTTTCTCAAGAAATTTCCAAAATTTCTACCTCGAGAGAAGCTTTGTGAAGTAAGTACTAGCTAGGCTTACCCAAATGATCTGAAAATCTACCAAGGCATAACCATACATATGTAACTTACCTACACCAAATTTGAGCTCATTTCATTCATCCAATTTCTCTCACTAGTTTTCCCAACTTTCTGTCCATAGAAGAGCATTGTGAAGGAAGTACAACTTTGGCATGTCCAAATGGTATCAATTTGATACGGTGCATTCCAATGCCCAAATAACCATCCTCCACCAAATTTCAGCTCAATCCATTCATTATTTTGAGCCCAGCTTCAACATTCATATTTCTGTCCAATGTGGTACTTTGCAAAGCAAGTACCACCTAGGATCCTCCTTTTGATCTGAAAATTTGCAAAGACATTCTTCTTAGTATATGATCATCCTCAACCAAAACTCACACCCATTGGCCGTGTGCATTTCTCATACTGCCAATCAAACACTTGGCTGCTAATTCATCTTTGAGCATAGGTCGGTCTCCTTGTGAGATTATTTTGTTGTAATCTTCATCCTAGCACCTACTCGGGGAGTGCCCAACCCTCTAGACATGCCTAGGTCTCCCAGAACGCATGTCAACGCCAAGGTCACGCGGTGACCACGCACCAGGCAAGCGAGTTCACGCGCTTTGGAGTTGGGGCCCTGGGGCACCATCCAAACCTCGACGTATCGCCAGCAAACCATGTATTTATGCTTAAATAGATATTTATGTAACTAGAAATGATTTTTGGAAAAAATAAAGAGCAAACAATAAGGCAGCTGCAGTTTAAATTTGACCCGCTTCCTGCTGAATCGGCGGGGATTTGTCTTTTTTACCAGAGGGGGATCAAAACTTTTGACACCCAAACATTTTGTCAATTGTGAATTAAATATGGCCTGGTGTTTTATAAAATTGATTTGGTCCAATTTTGCAACAAATGTATGGTAGGGCCTTCACAAAAAAAACTCATTTCAGGCACTCAGAAATTGGAAAATGAATTTTCCGTGCAAAGAAAATGAAAACTCCCTTAGGCAACATTATTTGGAATTCCAAGATGCACCCTTGTGCACAATATGAGGTCATTTGAACAAACTATGCCATGAATGTGGCCATAAGATTAATCATTTGGCTTGAAAGCCATGAATCTTCACACATGATAACTCATTTCTAAAAACACTTTTTTAAAATAATTACCGTATTACAAGTTTATTATTTTTTATGGAAACTTAGTCACATATAATGACACAATGCGGAGGTTTTCAAATTTTTTGATTTTTTTTGAATTTTTCATGCCCGTTTCAAAATGTTGTCAAAACGGCGGGCTTGACCGTTCCTAGCTAGTTGTTGAATCTTGGAGACCTTTTGATGTTTCTCTGATTAAATAGATACTTATGTATCTAGAAATGATTTTTGGAAAAAAAATAAAGAGGGTAGCTACAGTTCAAATCTGAATCGGCGGAAATTTGTTTCTTCACGAGAGGTGGATAAAAACTTTTACACCCAACCATTTGGTCAATTGTGCATTAAATATCGCTAGTATTTTACAAAAATTGATTTGGTCGAATTTTGCAATAAATATATGGTAGGTCCTTCACAAAAACTTCACAAAAAACTCACTCAAAAAATGGAAAATGAAATTTCCGTGCAAAGAAAATGAAAGCTCCCTTAGGCAACATTGTTTGGAATTCCAAGATGCACCCTTGTGCATAATATGAGATCATTTGAACAAACTATGAGGTAGGTGTTGCTCAAATTTGCCCTGCTTCCTACTCAATGGGTGAATTTTGTTTTTTTATAAGAGGTGGATCAAAAACTTTTGACATGTAACTATTTGGTCAATTTTACATAAAATGTGGTATAATATTTTGGAAAAATGGAGTTGTGCTATTTTAGAACAAATATTTGGTAGCTTCTTCACAAAAAAACCTTTTTATGCACTAGGAAAATGGAAAATAACTTTTTTGTGCAAAGAAAATGAAAGCTGTCGAACTATGCCGTTGTTTGCCATTCCAAGATGCACACTTATGCAAAAAACGAGATCATTTTGACAAACTATGGCATTGTTATGTTTAACAAAATCAGAGTTTTGGGTCTAAAATTTTAAGATTCAAGTGCGAGACAACCGGCCAATAAGACGGAAGGAACCGCCTTCACGCGGATCACCAAATTGGGCGCAATCTGAGCCATCCATCATGCACCTATCCAACGGTGGAGCTTCTACTGAGAATCAAAAACCCTAACCCACCCACCCACCCTCCCCTCGATTCCCAGATCCCCACCCGCCTCCACCCCCACTCACCCACCCTCTCCCCCTCCCCTCGACTCCCCAGATCCATCCTCGCGCTTGGTCGCGCCGCCCTCCTCCTTCTCTCTACGCTTAATGGCTGGCACCGCAGCCTCGTCTCCACGGCCGGCACCGTACCCTCTACGCTGGCTCCGCAGCCCCTCCTACGACCGCGCCCGGAGCACGACGGCGCCGCTGTTGCGCGAACTAATCCCCTCACCCTCCGCCGTCGTTGCCCTCTCGCCCTCCAACACCATCCCCTCCAATTCCCTCACCCTCCGCCGGCGACATCCACCCTCCCCCTCGCCTTCTTTCCCTACATAGGCCCAAGATGGAGGCGGTCAGACGGCTCTCCAAGATCCGCGACAGCCACAGCGCATACGCGCCCCTCCACCTCATCGTCACGAGATTCGAGCTTGGCCGCGACGGAGGTGTTGGAGGTTTTCTCCTTCCCCACAATCGTGCGCCGCGGGAGGTGCCCCCATGTGTTTCTTCTCGGGCGACGACACAGCCATGCGGTGGGTGGGATTTGACGCCGCTCTTCCGCTCCGTGCGAGGAGGGAGCCGGCGAAGGCTCGGCTGCTCCGACTCCATGGAGCCCTTCCAGGTCCCCTTCCCCTTCCCCTCTCGCTTCCCTTTTCATCTGTGCCACCGCCCATCTTCTGACCCAGCACTTCGTATCCGATCTGGTTCGCTCCGGAGGCACTGGGTTTGGGGATTTCCCTTCTCTGAAACATGTACGGTCGCTGATGCTTGACGTGCTACCATTCTTGTAGTTGCTAGCAGAAGCAGAGCAGCCCACTGGTCATGGTGGTGCTATTCTTGTAGTCATAGTTTCACTTGTACTAAGGCCGAGTTTAGTCAATGCCACTATGCCAGTTAATCTTTGTCATGATGATTAGTTGATGAACCACCCAGGATTATCCATGATGAGCCGCAGATGTCTGGATGAAGTGCGTAATGGTAAATGTTTGATCTGTACTTCAACAACTGGGAATGATGCCTCTCACGTGCATGTGTGTGTTGCTTTTGTTCTCTGTTGAGAATAAAAACCTTGTGTTTGGAGTTGAGGCATCTGGCGCCTCTGTTGTTTTTAGTTTGTGTCCACTTTGTTCCTCTGTGGCTGCAGGCTTAAACTAATGGCACAAGGAGTTTTTGCTTATGGTCTGAAGTTTGAACATGCAAGTGTTGTGTTTTCTTCCTGCAATGATATCCACTATTGATACTAGTAGAACACATGCCCGTGCGTTGCCACGGCCTTTTGAAATAAATGGCAATCAGATTCATAATAATGTCTTGACTTTTGGTAGGCATGCCCACATGCTTGCAACGGATTCATAGTCAGAACATAGATGGTCTAACTATTAAGTACACCTATCTTGGTGCAACTTATCCGACGGCCTGTGTATCTTCTTTTATGTAGAAGTTTGATTGTAGTGTTATAAGTTTTATGCAATGGTATCTGGAATGCCTCACTGCTCAACCAGCTTGCTGTTAGAACTGGTAATAGTCATGTATTAATTTGGTACCAGTAATTTTATCATACCTGAACTCAGCTCATTTCAGATCTGTGATGGTTGTAGTATGGAACCTCCTTATAGATATGAGTTGCGTCCTAGCCATTTTAACTATGATTGGTAGTATTACTTCAGATTTGATGGTGAAATAATTAAATTGATGATGTGCTTTTTGTTAACTATATTCTAATGCATGCATACATGAGGAATGCATGGGTTAACTCATCCTTATTGATTGACCCTCTCTATTAATTGATAATGTATGCTTTCTTTGTATTTAGTAATTTATATGGTTCTGGCCTCTTACAATTAAACATTATATCTATTTTAATTATAATACTGCATTATGGAACTGTTAAAAATTGCTGTTCTGGAATTATGCATCTTAATGGAATTTCTATGTGTTCTCGTAGTTTATTTCTGATGTGTTCTCGTAGTTTATTTCTGATGTGTTCTCGTAGTTTATTTCTGATATAGTATTGTTGTATGTTTGGCTGTTCTTCAAATCTTTTTTATTTACATTATTGGTTTGCACATTCTTTCTGCTCATTGTCTGATTTTATATAATTTGCTTTCAGATGCAATACCTTGAGGAGCACCCCATCTCCCTGTGGACTGAGAAGAGCACCGAGAAGGAGCAGTTCGGTGTTGGCTTCTACCCCATCTCCCTTGCCGAGAGGGTCATTGTCAGCACGAAGCACAACAACGATGAGCAGTACGTGTGGGAGTCCCAGGCTGGTCGTTCTTTCACCGTCACTTGTGATACGTCTAGGGAGCATCTCGGCAGGGGTACCAAGATGGTCCTCTACCTCAAGGATGACCATGTATGCAGTCCAAGCCTCCTATATAGTGATTGGTTTACTCTTCATGTTGTGGTTCTGTGCTTAGTTTAGCTGTATTGGATGTTTGCTTGTTTGGTTTATTCCTGATCTGAACTGTATGATTTTTGTGTCAGTTATGTTTGCCCTGCATGAGCTAAACTCTGTTAGATTCCATGATCAACTACTGCTGTTGTTGTATGGCAAACACCAAAGGCAAATCATATTTGTGATGCAGTTTCTGTAACTTGGCATTTCTACATGGCTTGTTTATATTGGCAATTATACACCGATGATGATGTTTACCTGCACTGCTTAATTCTGTGACACTAGCAAACTTATGTGAATATACTATGCTTGATGTTGATCATTTGGTGCACTAGTGTGCAGTTCTCGTTGTCAGTTCTTGTTTTCTTGATTCATTTATACTATATGATTCAGGTCTTATACTTTGCTAGTAGGTAGCAAACTATTGTTCTTTATGGGTGTACCATGCTATTGAAATTAAAATATGAACATAGATGGATGAGTTATTTATGCATATCACTTTCTTATTTGTCGTTCACTTGCAGTGCCTACTGTACTGATATGAAAGGTCAAGCATGGAGGTTTCAAGAGCATCCCTTCGTCCTGGTAATGTTTTTTTGTTCCTTCTTAGTCTGCTGTAGTACTTTGATTTCATTGCAATCTATAGCAGTAGCTTTTTTTTCTTGTAAAGCTTCTTTGCCATGTATGTGATTGCTCTTCTGGATTCGTGGGAACTGAATCTCGAGTGCATGCTAGAGGCTAGAGCTGTAGGAGGTTCAGTTACATGCTCTTTAGTTTTTTTCCGTCAATTCTATGTTATGGTAGTCCATCCTGTACGTTTCCAGGTTTTCTAACTATATGCAAAACTTCCTGTAGGCTTGGTGAGGGATGCTCCACCAGCATCTTGCTGCTTGGCGATGGACGACAAGGACTTCCTCACGCATGAGGTGTCTTCTAAGATCTACGGTGACAAGGTAATCTCACTCTCTTCAACCCTAGTTGTTTTGTGTGTGCGGTTTCTGCAGATGGTGGTCTGTGTGGATCTTGTTATAGTTAGAGTGTTATGCTGGTGCTGGCTTGAAAGAAGGGCGGAAATGCTCAACAATCTATTTCCTGCAGCATTTAGCTATTTACATTATGAAATATGTGGACAGTAGGTATGTTTCCCATGTTATATGGTAATAACTATACATGTTATCATTGAGTTTGTTGTGTGTTTTATAGAATGACATGGTTGGCTAATTAAGCCCTGTCCGTGTATCTTTTAGAATTTGCTTCATTGGTAGCACATTCAGATATATTAATTAATTTTGTGCATGTTGGAGAATTTAGACGACGATAACAAACTGTAATCACGAATACTTGTATAGAAACTTGCACGACCATCTTGTTTAATTTTGTGATATTCCTCCATACTAGGAGCTAATCAGCTGCACTATTATTCAGCTTTCATTGGCAGTTTTAATTTCATGAAATCATCTTTTCTTTTCTATGCTCATGTTCAAGCCTGGTAGTATATATTTTTTCCAAATGGTTTGTTTACTTGATTTATCTTTTGTTTGATTTTGCTCCATCAGCTTTCCTGATGTCCTTCTACATATATATGTTGGTTGTAATCTTCTTGAAGAATGCAAGTACTTGATATTCCATTCTGTTCTTGTAGGTGAATGGAACTCCGTTGGTAGAACTCCGTTGAGGACTTCTACCCATGTTGAAGAGCATGTTCTGTGGTATCCAAGAGTAGCTAGCTTTTGTACTGGCAGAGCAGTCTATTTGTAGATCCCAATATTTATGATTGTGTGGATTTGGGTGAAGTTTGAAGTTCTTGGGTATGCAAGATTCGATGGTTAAACTGGTTGATGTGATGTGAATGAGTGTATGGAAACTGGTTGGTGTGATATGAATGAGTGTATGTAGTTTCACGTGTTCTGTTCTGTAATAAACTTATTTTAGCTGTTATTTGAAGATTTTCATATGCTTTCTCTCTTCTGTCTGTTTGATATATACATCTATATTGCTTATTAATAAGCTGTGAAAAATCTGACATTTGGGACCCATCTGTAAACTGGAGCTGGGAAAAAAAATCTGGAAATAAAAAATAAATTGACTGCAAAATGTTGTGCGCTAGAAAATAAAAAGGCCAAATTGTAGGCCAGGCCCATGTAGCTAACCGAAATTAACATAAAATACATATATTAAAAGGGCTTGCCCAAAAAATAATACATGGGCCGAATTACTGGGCCAGACCCATATAGCTAATAAAAGCACAGGAAAAAACATTAAAAAGGCCGAATTGTTGGACTAGGCCCATGTAGAAAATCGAATTGGACCGGGCTGATTCTTGTGCCACATCAGATTGCCACGTCGGATGCCTACGTGTCCTGGGGAGGCTGCTAGTTACCAAAACAAAACAATAGGCATATTTTGACCGTAAATGTCTATGACCTTCTCACAGAGAAGGTCGTTAATTTCAGTTTACGACCGCCAGCTTTTGACCTTCTATTTTTGGTCACAAAAGTTCGCAAATGAAAAACAATGACCTTTTAGTGACCAATAGTCAAGGTCACAAGTTGACATATTTCTTGTAGTGTAGCATAGCATGGCAATATAAGCAAACATAGAAGTAACTCCCAAAGGTTTGATAATAAAATAGGTAATAGGTACTACCTCATCTACTTTTCAAAACCCACAATTTAATTAATCCTAATCATGCAATGTTTGAGGATTGATCTAATGCAATAAAAACTGGGTAGTAGATGGTATGATCAAAGTGTTACTTGCCTTGTTGATGATCCGTGAAACCTAGCGATTCGAAGTAGCAAGCGGCGCACTCCGGGTACTCTATCGCAAACAAACAATCATACAATAAGTACTCATCTAATGCACAGGTAAAGCTCAAATAAGAGATCTAACCAGAAAGTTCAACTTAAGAACTCCGGTTGGCAAAAAGAAACAAATCGAACGAAGCAACGAAAGAAACAAACTTCGTTTACTAATCTGGATCCAAGTCAAATTTTACAGAAAAAAAATCTTGTTTGAGTTGGTTAAACGAAAAGAGGGTTTCGAGATGAAACTCCAAGCGCTTGAATCGCCTGATTCCGATTAACGAGCGAAAAGTTATACTAAAACGAAAATCGGATCAGAAATCATGGTCCGAAATAATCGCGGAAAATCTGAGAAAAAGAAAAACGACGAACGGGATAACGAACGAACGTTCGTTTTCTGCGGCTAAACGGAGAACGCGTTCGTTAAAACGAACGAACGAGCGAACACTCGCTAAATAAACTAAACTGGAAAATAAACCGAACCGGAACAATAAAAAATGGATCTAGGTTTTCGAAAAAAACGGATCGGTTTTCTTTGCGAAAACCGAGGCAACGGCGGCTACCTCGGGCGGATCCGGCGAACGACGGCGGGGCGGCGCGGCTCTGGTGCGGCGGGTGGCGGCGACGGCGGGCGGCGATGGCGGCTGGCGCGTAGATCGGGGCAAGGCGGCGGCGGCTCCTGGCGGCTAGGGTTTCGGCTGGGGCGCTGCGGCTCCGCTCGGGCCCTCGCGGCTTTTAAGGGCCGGCCAGGCCACGTGTCCTAGTCGGACACGACCCGGTTAGGTCGTTTCGATTTTTTTTAATAATTACGCGCAGAAAAACAAATAAAAGAAATACTAAATGGACTCCAAAAATCTCGAAATAAATTTTCTTCGACTTCTAAAATCAAGACGGACAAGATGAACATTTATTTGGGGCCTAAATGCAATTTTGAAAAATGCACATTTGTCCTAAATTCAAATAAGATAGCAATAAAACCCAAAATAAAATCTTATTTGATTTTATTATTAAATCCTCAATATTTCTTTATTTTGGGAAAGTCATTTTATTCCCTCTCTCATATTTTTGTGATAGAAATAATTTAAGATAAAATAAATAAAATCAAATGATCCTATTTTCAAAATTTGATGAAACTCAAATATGAAAATAACGAAATCCCCAACTCTCTCCGAGGGTCCTTGAGTTGCGTGAAATTTCTAGGATCAACCAAAATGCAATAAAATATGATATGCAATGATGATCTAATGTATAACATTCCAAATTGAGAATTTGGGATGTTACATGAGCGTTATTGCGAACGTGGTTAGTTATAATCTTTGCTGAAAACTTGAATGTTGGCTTTACATATTTACAACAACAAGAGCAACAGAGTTTGTAGAAGTTTTTCTTTATCACTTTCAGTTTGTCAACTGAATTGCTTGAGGACAAGCAAAGGTTTAAGCTTGGGGGAGTTGATACGTCTCCATCGTATCTACTTTTCCAAACACTTTTGCCCTTGTTATGGACTCTAACTTGCATGATCTGAATGGGACTAACTCGGACTGACGCTGTTTTCAGCAGAATTACCATGGTGTTATTTATGTGAAGAAACAAACGTTCTCGGAATGCCCTGAAACTTCACGGAGCAACTTTTCAGAAAATATGAAAAATACATGCAAAAGATGAAGGCCAGGGGGCCCACCACCTCTCCACGAGGGTGGGGGATGCGCCTGCCCCCTAGGGCGCGGCCCCCTACCTCGTGGGCTCCTGTCGCCTCTCCGACTCCAACTCCAACTCTATATATTGTGTTTCAGGGAGAAAAAAATCAGAGAGAA
>NW_024115344.1:0-8214 GCF_003073215.2 Triticum urartu
TGAAGGAAATATGCCCTAGAGGCAATGATAAAGTTATTATTTATTTCCTTATATCATGATAAATGTTTATTATTCATGCTAGAATTGTATTAACCGGAAACATAATACATGTGTGAATACATAGACAAACAGAGTGTCACTAGTATGCCTCTACTTGACTAGCTCGTTGATCAAAGATGGTTATGTTTCCTAGCCATAGACATGAGTTGTCATTTTATTTAGTATGTTGCTATTGCTTTCTTCACGACTCATACATGTTCCTATGACTATGAGATTATGCAACTCCCGTTTACCGGAGGAACACTTTGTGTGCTACCAAACGTCACAATGTAACTGGGTGATTATAAAGGTGCTCTACAGGTGTCTCCGAAGGTACTTGTTGAGTTGGCATATTTCGAGATTAGGATTTGTCACTCCGATTGTTGGAGAGGTATCTCTGGGGCCTCTCGGTAATGCACATCACTATAAGCCTTGCAAGCATTGTAACTAATGAGTTAGTTGAGGAATGATGCATTACAGAACGACTAAAGAGACTTGCTGGTAACGAGATTGAACTAGGTATTGAGATACCGACGATCGAATCTCGGGCAAGTAACATACCGATGACAAAGGGAACAACGTATGTTGCTATGCGGTTTGACTGATAAAGATCTTCGTAGAATATGTGGGAGCAAATATGAGCATCCAGGTTCCGCTATTGGTTATTGACCAGAGACGTGTCTCAGTCATGTCTACATAGTTCTCGAACCCGTAGGGTCCGTACGCTTAAAGTTCGGTGACGATCGTATTGTGAGTTTTTGTGTTTTTGATGTACCGAAGGTAGTTCGAAGTCCCGGATATGATCGCAGACATGACGAGGAGTCTCGAAATGGTCGAGACATAAAGATCCATATATTGGACGACTATATTTGGATACCGAAATGGTTCCGGGTGAGATCGGGAATATACCGGAGCACCGGGATGTTATCGGAACCCCCCAGGAGGTATATGGGCCTTATTGGGCTTTAGTGGAAAGGAGGGGAAAGGAGCAAGGGAGGTGGTGCCCCCCCAAACCCAATCCGAATTGGGAGGGGGACGGCCCCCCCTTTCCTTCCTCCCTCCTTCCTCTTCCTTCCCTCTCCTACTCCAAGTTGGAAAGGGGGGAATCCTACTCCTGATGGGAATAGGACTCCCCATGGCGCGCCCTAGAGAGGCTCGACCCTCCCCTCCTCCACTCCTTTATATACGAGGGCAGGAGGCACCTCTAGACACAAGTTGATCAGTTGATCTATTCCAGCCGTGTGCGGTGCCCACTCCACCATATTCCACCTCGGTTATATCGTAGCGGTGCTTAGGCGAAGCCCTGCGTCGGTAGCATCATCATCACCGTCACCACGCCGTCGTGCTGACGAAACTCCCCTGTGAAGCTTTGCTGGATCGGAGCTCGCGGGACGTCATCGAGTTGAACGTGTGCAGAACTCGGAGGTGCCGTGTGTTCGGTACTTGGATCGGTCGGATCGTGAAGACGTACGACTACATCAACCGCGTTGTGCTAACGCTTCCGCATTCGGTTTACGAGGGTACGTGGACACACTCTCTCCTCTCGTTGCTATGCATCACCATGATCCTGTCTGTGCGTAGGAATTTTTTTGAAATTACTACGTTCCCCAACACCTTAACCTCTTGAACAATCTCATGAAACACTAAGATCCCATCATGAAGCGCCAAAATCCCATCACTTGGGGTAGAACTTGCAGGACTTCGTACCTTGTACAAGCTCCTAATTGATTCACAATACTATGATTGAAAACTCTCAAGTAACTCGTAACTATCTAGGAGGCGCACACCCTACAACAAGAGTAATAAACAAAGAAAAGTCACTTGGACGAACTCAAAAGATCTCCAATCAGTGCACTTCCAAAAACACATAGGATCTCTCTCTAACAAAGGATATGATTGGTGTAAGAAGAGAGAAACACTTGGGGGGTTCGAGAAAAAGAGGATTCAGGCCTTCGTAGAATCAAGGACGTGTTCTTGGAATCACTCAACAACTTCCTTTCTTCTCTTCTTATCTTGAGACTCCCTGGAATGATGGAGTGATGGTTGAAATGGAGTGGAATGAAGTGATACGATTGCCATAACGAAGAGGTATGCAAGTCTACATACAAAGCTCGACAGAAATCTGGCCGCTACCTTGAAAAATTAGCTAGTCCGAGTGTACTGAAGAAATAATCTCGAAACTATCACACACATCCAATATTTAAACTATGAACCCCACATGGCAGGGTGCTGATGGATAATTAATGAGATTCGTTGGATGCGTTCACAACAGGCAATTTAGTACTCCCTCTATCTCATAATATAAGAGCGTTTTTGATATTATACTAGTGTCAAAAACATTCTTATATTATGAAACGGAGGAAGTACATATTAGTTGTAATAACATTTTATAGGACTATGGGCAGGAGGGAGTATTGCGTTTCTCAACACCAAGTTCCAAATCTTTTCCTATGTATTTAAAAAAAATATGGACCCACTTAGACGTTGGTCGGGAGGGATGGCATGTGCGAATGATTTCGCTGGCAGTTTTAATTCTGAAGATGGCAGTTTCTTCAGAACCACACGGCAGTTTCTGTCAAAGAATGCAAATTTTCGTTTAAAATTGTTACTGTTCGATCTCGGAACTAAAACTGTGATAAAAAAGGGATCGTTTTCCATTACTCTCCCAGAGAATGTCAGCCAAATAAGATTTCCGAAAAATTATAGGTATTTGCATAGTATTGCACAATCAATTGCAAAATTTTGGAAGAGGAAGGATTACGTGATTGTTAATTGGTGACCTGTATCTTGTACAGTATAAGCACTGCAGTGTGTGTCGATGTCTCGATGATAGGAGTAGTCTCAATCTGTCACTCACGTAGATCACGAATCATAATCCAAAATCTTGCCCAGTATCCAACGGAAGCATACCGAGCAGTGAAGCACATGGGATGGGGAAACTTGCACGAAACGTTCTGTCAGAGCCAGCAAAGCGCCCGCCCCTCCCTCCTCGGCTTCTCCGACCGGAAGCCATTCCACCCCGCTCCCTCTCCCTCTCCCCAAAACCACCCAAAACCCTCTCCGGTCTGCTCTCCTCTTCGCCTGCTACCAAATCCATCGCCGCCGCCTCCTCCCCGGCCTCCGCCGCAATGCTGCTCCCTCTCCGTCGCCTCTCCGGCCACCTCTACCGCGCCGTCGCCGCCTCCGCCTCCGCTGATGTGCTGCTCCCGCTCCGCCGTCTGCCCGGCCACCTCCGCCGCTCCCTCTCCACCGCCGACTCGAACCCTCCCTGGGCGATGATCTACCGCCTGTCGGAGACGACGAACTACACGCGAGGCGCGTCCTTCTCGCTGGCGCCGCCGCCGTCGGCCACTCTCTTCTCCATCCCCGAGAGGGCGTACGACCTGGAGGAACGCAAGCGCAACCCCGACCGCAGGTACGTTAACTTGCACGCCAGCGTCGTCTTCGCCGCGAGCCAGGACGGCCTTCTCCTCTTGAAGACCACGAGGATCCGTTTGAGCGCCCACACGGCCGCGGGGCTGAACCTGGCCCGCCCCACGGAACAGAAAGCCAAGGTGGTGATGGATGAGGCCGTCGAGAAGGAGTTCGTGCGCTACATGTGCAACCCCGTTACTGGCCAGCTTGTCCGCCTTCCGGACTACTTGGGCATGAAGGAGATCTTGCAGACGGCCACGGGCCTGCTCACCCAAGCAGACGGCGGGCACGGGCCGCCTAAGAGGTACGCCGTTGTTGAGCTCCTAGAGCTCAACGGCGAGGGGCGCTTCGTGGTGTTTTGCTTCTCCTCGGACACAGGGAAATGGGACGCCACGGTGCGGCCATCTCCGCTGCAGCCTGGGCGCGAGATGCACTTGTTGAATCACGAGGTGCTGGCCTTTGGTGGACGTCTGTGGTGGGTGGATGTGAGCTTGGGCGTCCTCTCCATGGACCCGTTCAGTGACAAGTGTGAGCTCCGCCACATCAAGCTGCCTCCCGGCAGCGTCCTTCCTCGCCAATCGCACGCAGAGATTTGCGACCTTATCAAATACAGGCGGATGGGTGTCAGCGACGGGAGGCTGCTGTATGTCGAGGTTTCAATGGAGGCGCCCTACCAGATCAGGTCATTCGTGCTGGACGACGAGAGCGGCCGCTGGACGTTGGAGCACCAGGTGTCACTGGATGCCAAGGAGAGGCCTTTGGTTGGCGCCATTGATCCGCTCAACGCTGACTTGCTGTACCTCAACTTGGGCGCTGAAGTTATTGTTAGCATGGACATGCGCCGGAACAGGATCATTGCTCAGTCATCTGTGTTGGCCCGTGGTATCCATCCATGCTATTGCGGGTCAAATGTGTTCTTGCCATGTGTGCTCCCGTCATTTCTTGGATCAAGCCATATTCCAGGTGAATCACAATACTCTACAGCATTTCTCTTAAGTTCGTGTACTAGTTAAGATATCCTCCTGCCATGCTTGCTAAGCATGTACTATTACTAGTTACTACTAGGTACTTTGGGCTGGTAATTAGTCTATCTATTTTACATGTTACTTGGATCTTGTGTCTCTAGCCTTCGATATCATGTTTGTTTGTGGTGTTCAGCGTCTCCGAACAAAAGTTGGGTTTTGACTTGGTCTTAAATAAAGTTTTGATATGGGTGATTTAGCTCGTCTACAGAAAATTCGTAACTTTTTGTTTGCTGTGATGGTACACTTTAGCTTGGACTAAGAACAACCATATATGGTTAGCAATGGTGTGTATTCTCAGTTACGAAATTGTGCATATGTTCCGATAACAGTTTATCAAAATGGGGTTTGTGGTATGGCATTATACTTTATTTTCTGAACATATGGAAACTCTGAAGTAATAAATCTGATGGGTTCTTGGCAATGGCTTTGGCCTGAACAATTTTTATTTTTTTTTGAAATGTTGGCCTGAACAAGTTGAAGTGTGGATATTTTCTGCTCCATAGTGTAGCAGCCTTCTTTGTTCTTTTTTAGAAAATGATAGCCACTCCTCAAGTATTTTGTATTCACTTAATAACCACACCTCTATACTTTGTTTATTTCACCGACTACTCAAGTATTGTCTTCAAAATTGATTTATTCTCTGATAGTCTGATTAACAATAAGGCAATATATAAGTTATGGGCATCGTGTGCTGAATTCATGATAACATGTTCTATGCATCAGTTCTGTCACTAGCACAATTCAGTATGCAATGCACAGATATATATACACTGTTACAAAGTGTTGCCTGTTAATATTGTAGTTGTCGTTCAAGTTCTTGTACCTTGATCAAAGGATGCCTGCTTTTCCAGGTGATCACAGCAGTGGCGGATCCAGGAAATCAACTTTGGGTGTTCAATTTTTTTTCACCCTGACAGAGAAGTCCATTGGCCCATAGCAATACAGATTGTTCACAAAAACAAAAATAGCTCAAAAGAGGAAGAAACTTACAAAGAGCTATATATCTACTCCCTCCGTTCCAAAATAGATTACTCAACTTTTGTACTAACGTTAGTACAAAGTTGGGTCATCTATTTTGAAACGGATGGAGTAATTCCAAAAATAATTCATATGTTATTTTTTTACTAATGAATTCAATCCAAAGATAATTTATTTGTTGTTTTTAAATCAACAGTCTTCCTCTTTACTAATGTGGTCATGTGTAGAGCTATCTATCTCTAAATGACTAAATCCAAATATAAGCTCCTACAAATGTACATGCCGCTCATTCCATGACCCGTTTGTGCTGATGTTGCATCCGCGGCAGGCATGGCACTGCACGGCTTGACTATGGGGGCTCCATCCAGTCCGCCTCCGGTGCCGTCGGCTTGGTCGAGCCCTCCACCGGCACAGCCGCACGCCCGCTCAGGCCCCGTGATCGTTCGGCTCTGGTGCCGGTGGATTTGCTGAATTTAGACTGAGTTTTTTAATGGGCATTTGAACTAAGTTGAGCTGCTGAGTATCTCTAGTGTTGTCCTGCGTGACAGTGTGAGAGCAGAGGCGGTTTGTTGCTGCTCTTGGGCTGCTGGTTACTGGGCTGTGCCGCTGCAGCCGATGGGCTTATTGATCTGTTTTGCCACACGAGAGCTTAGTATTTTTGTCATTTACATATATATAGTTTTTTTTTGCAGGACATTTTGGGTGTACATCTGTACACCCATGACCAATAGTGGATCCGCCCCTGGATCACAGCATGATATCTACCGTATAAGTATTGTGCTGTTTATACTCTTAGTTGCTATGTGTGTTGAGTAAGGTGTTAAGAGTTCCTGGTAACCTGCTCTATGCATTGTAACTTCAATACTACTTTATAGCTCAATTATTGTTTTCTAGATCAAGGAAGAGTTTACACCCCTTGGCCCCTGCATCAATAATTCATCACACAGCCAAATTTTAGTGCATTGTTTCCGCTAACACTGATATTAGAACAAAAGCAAAATTATGTTAAATGATGCTCTCAGGCAGCACTAATTTTATGATGTTGATGCCACCCATTGTAAAAACATTATGTGTCATTATGGTGGCTGTCATTCAAATTCTTGTATCTTGACCAAAGGAACTTCTTTTCAGGCAAGAAGGGTGCCCCAAAACAGCTAACTTTAGCTGATGTTCTGGTTCGTTCAGACAAATGCTAGAAGAAATGAAGGTACCAAGTTACCAGCCATTGTATCTCTTGGTTGAAGTCTTTTTATTGACCCACTCTTGCTATATATCATACATTCACATGTTTAGGATGATGTATTCGTCTTACATATAGTCAGCGCATTGAGTTCATGACTTGATATAAATGTTGTGCGTAGTTTCTCAATGACTACTAGTTGTTGTCCAATATACCAGCATCCTACTAGACCGTCATTGCTTATCTGGTTGGTATTTCAACAGAATGAGTAATTTGTTTGGGACTCAAAATACTAGTTGCATAATTACATGTTAGTGTTAATGATATTTCTCACATTTGTTATAAAAAATATTCATTTCACAATGCAGTCTTATATCAATAGCTTGTATATTGTATTGATGGTGGTGCTGACAATATTTGTGTTTGTTTTACCGTGCACCTTTCAGATGGGTGTATTTTTGTTTCTTAGCTAGTAGACCCGATTAAATTCGCAAGTGCAAATTAGGCATGAAGTTGTGTAGCGTATAAGACCATGACGGATGTATAGCATTGCCATCACTAGTCTTTCCTTTTCCTGAAGTATTACCACTAGTCAAGCCTGAAACTCAAGCTTGTTATTTCTCAACAAGTGATCACCGTTTTTCTGCTTCAATCAAGTAGAAAATAAACATGTTGCACACTGGCCAAGTACTACTGTAGTAGTGACTGTTTGTTTAAAATAACACACTGCGCTATCTTTTTTTATATCACGTTTTCCTTGTCGAAATGCACCTCATGCTCATATTGAAACATCCCTGAAGTTTCATACTGTATATTTCACTAACTTTCCGTGTTCATTTCTTAGAACTAACAGGTGCAGGTGCTCTGATGGCTTAGGAAGCTGATGATGGTAGTTTGGTGAACTCTCGTTTTGCGGAAAACCTGGAGAAACATGCTGTTTTAGGAATTTGGTCGCATTTTGGGGTTAGGATTAACCTGAGAAGTTTGGCCTTGCTGTAGTTTGCTGACGAACCATGTGAGTTGTTCCGGACCTACAGTGTCAGCCTGAATATTCGCAGCATATTTCTCAATTGAACCACCAGGTAATATGGCCAGTACATCGAGCTGTTACGTTCTGCTATTGTTAAGTGAGAAACCATGGGGAATTTTTTTTAACTGAATGTGCCGTGGTGGCTGACATTCAGATTCAGTCGTTGTGGCCTTCTGAATGTGGCCTGCTATGCTAATTCAGCCCATCGGGGAGAGCAGCCAGTTTGACTGAAAACTTTTGGTGGCCTTGCATCCTCATCAACCTCTTCCCAGCTTAGGTATCTAAGGCTTCCTAACCCATCCCTTAAAAGGCCATAAGGCCATAAGGGTGTAAAAAATCGATTATACTTCCTTATGGGGCACCTAGCCGATCCCCTAAAAAGCATAGTGGGGTAATTTTTTTACTCCAACTCCCGATATCCTCAAATCTCCCTAAATATACTCACTCCCGCGACGGCCGAGTAAAACTGGCGCCTCTCTTTCTCCTACCCAGCGTCGCCCGTCTCCCGGCGACGCAGCCGCCATGCCCCACCCCCCCCCCCCCCCCCC
>NW_024115345.1:0-6536 GCF_003073215.2 Triticum urartu
CGCGCGGGGCAGGAGTAGCCAGCCTAGCTGGTGACGGTGCTGCCCTGTGACTGTGGTCATGAAGACAACAGCACTAATGTATATACACTACTCACTACTGCTCAATGGAGAAGTAGATTGATTATATGTAACGAATTTTTTAACCGCGACTCAAGCGATTTGTTGATGTCTGAAAATCTGAAGATTGCATTGCTACATTTCATTCTTTTTAAGACCCTTTTTTTTTGCTTCCAAAGCAGAGGCAAGTTTGGTGCTGTATGGTACGACTGTGCTATAGCAATTCCAAATTCCAATCATGTTGGGAGTACAAACCATGGTTTGCTTGTGACCTACTAGTGGACTTGAGCAGTACATTTGTACTGCGAAGCGATAATTGATCCGTGATTCCGTGCCCGGCCGATATTCTCGGAGGATTATGTCGAGAGTCTGCTCCATGCTCACCAATAATGCCGGAGAGTAGAAGCAATGAAGCAAAGCAAGGGTTGCCGAAATTCCGCGTTCGTAAACGGCAAGCAAAGCTAGTCGGCAAAGTCGTTGCAGAAATCCCAAGTTCTGGTATACGGCACACCGGCCGATCCGCCATGGGCGCCGGCCCCCGTTCTGTGCATGTGTGTTTGGCAGGCAGAGGCAGGAGTGATGTCAGGCCAGTCTCTCGCAAAAAAGAAAGAAAAAGAGGAGGATTGAAGTCGGGCCAGCCGAGGTGATGATGGAGTCGTAGCTGAACGAAGCCGAGCCAACATTCGTTTCAAAAAAAAAAAAGCCGAGCCAACAGGAGATAGATAGACGAGTTACCGGGCGGAGCACGCATGCGGCATGTTGCACTGTTGTCGCCATGAATGCGAGGATAGGGATAGGGAGAGGTGCCCTGCCCGCCTTGCACTGCCATGTGCACCGCCCTGCCCTGCTGCTTGCCGATGCTAATGCTCGGCCGGGGTGGGCAGGGCATGCTGCATGATGCGTCCTCGTCGACGCCAGCCAAGACCTACTACCCTCATCACGGGGCCGTTGCATCCGCCCAGGTTACGTGCGTGCGTGGGTTCTCAAAGGGAAGAGAAGCCGATCCTTGTCGCGTGCATTGCCTAACCCGTGATCAGATCACCCATCTGCTTCTCGACTCGGTGCCCGGTCGATCGAGCAGCCGTCTGCGTGCGTGCAAGCTGGAACGTGCGGGTCATCGGTTTGGCAGGGGGGTTGGGGTAGATAGATAGGAGTATGTGCTGTGTCTGGATGGCGCTGCCACGGCGCGCACCTCCTCATGCGTTTTCGGTGACAGCGCCGCGGATCACTGGTGAAAATGCAGCTGTAAATGAGAGAGACAGACAGAGAGAGGCCAACGCTGCCGTGGATCTGCGGATCCAAAGGGGGGCAGACACATCGTGCAAGATCTTACTGCGAGATCACCTTGTCACGATGGTAGATAATGATTGATGGATGGGTGCTTCCGGATTGAGGTAAAAGCACCCAGGTACCCTAACTTGCATGGAATGTGATGTTTTAGTCCTAAACTTGCAAAATGCACCTTCATCATACCCCAACTTGCACTCGATGTGATGATTTAGTCCCCAACCTATCGTAGCGTGACAAGTGGCAGCCAGGTGGCTGGTTCGGTCATCGCCCGCACTTTTACAAAAAACACCCTACAGTTTTTCATAATCAACCCGCGCTACAGGAGAGCACCTGCATTAATTCTGCCTGAAATCCACTTCGCGTCCGTTTCAAGGATATAATTGTTGTTCATTCAATTAACATTAGCACGACCATTCAATTAACTGAAACTGCATTGCAGATAGCATTAGCATTAACTTCGATAATTAGGGTCTGTCTTCAGTCAAATCCGCATATAAGATTCACGTTGTAGTGCTTAAAAGGGAGGCGAGCAAGCAGGCTGGCCAAAGTTCAGATAAGAAGGACTAGTTTTCATCGTTGTTCTCTTCTTTATGGAAGATTAGATGCCCGCCAAAAGTGCACCATTTTCTGTGGAGGTTTGCACACAACAGCCACCCAACTTATATGAATATAAAATAGGAGTGGTGTTGATCTGGACACTAGATGCGCAGTCTGCGGGAAATACTTTGAGGATGGAGGCCATTTATTCTTCAAATGCAAACTAGCAAAACAACGCTGGAGAGCCCTGCTACTTGATGATGTCTGATCTGAGCTAGTCCAATTCACCAATCCAAAACAAGTTCTCCAGACATTTTTTGATCTGCCGGAAGAAAAGAAATTACTGACACTTGCTTGCCTCTGGCAGTGGTGGTCTGAACGGAATGGGGGAAATCATGGAAGGAAAGGAATGGAGGTTGATGCGTTTCAGTTTGCTGTGAGACGCCATGTCAGGGATTGGATGGAATTCTTCGCGTCAAAAACAGGAGCTCACACCATCGAGGGTGGGGTATGATTTGCATAGATTCGGAATCAGACATTAAGTTCCTGGCAGCAGGATCTGCTGATGACGTTTCTGATGCTCTACATGCTGAAACCATATCCCTCTCACATGTTGTTCAGCTAGCTGACCAACTGGGCGTGGGGCGGGTAATTTTTGAGACTGACAGTCTCAACTTGCAACAAGCAGTGACCTCCAACTCTTATGACTTTGCTCCACTGGGACAAATGTTTCGAGATATCAAGGCCAAACTCAATTCACAATTCATTAGCACAAGTGTAATCCATGTCTCACGTGACTGTAACATGCCATCACATGTACTGGCAGCAAGGGGCGCAGGATTAGCTAATGCTGAAATGCGTTTGTGGTTGGAAAATTTTCCTGGTGATGTAACCCGTTATGTAACCAGCATCTCAGCCGTGTCATAAATGGAATAAGAGTGTTCCATGTCAAAAAAGAAGAGAAACAAACCAGTGTTTGATCAATATGCAGGCAGTTATGTAGTTAATTTGTTACCAAACTTAATGCACTACAGAACCGAAAATGAACACATAGATAGTATAAACTACATAAGAATTGGTCAGTGTACTAGACAGAGGACTCGGTAACTATAATCTGCAATACTTTATCTACCTTATTAATGGCTCCTTTGTCACCACCTTTCTCCAAGGCAATGATATCTGGTGTATCCAGTGTGATGGTTATTTGTTTCATCCCTTGTCTGAGTAGACTGCAGGCATATCTGTGAAAAAGAGCATCTGATTTTAAGTTCATAAAATTGGCCAAAAGACGGCTATAAGCATCAAAACATCTAGGAGAGATGCTATACCCGATGTTGAGGGCGGTCTCCGTCTTGTCGCCCGTTAGCACCCATATCTTGATGCCGGCCTTAGCAAGTTTGTCGATGCAGTTAGTGAGTCAGGTACCTAGAAAAAGGGAAATTAGCATGCGCAAACCAAAGAGAAGTCTTGAACTGTTCCATTTTGCAGCATGAAAGAAGATAAGATTTACTCACCCCCTTTTGCAGCTTGTCCTCAACGGCGGCGGCTCCAAACAGAATCAAATCCCTCTCTATCAAATCTGTCGCTTCGTCAATCAGCTCATCCCGATCAGCGCTGACAGAATTCTTAGCTGCTGTGAAGTTCCTTTCGAATTTAGTGTATTCGATCTCCTCAAGTTGACGGTATGCAAGAACTAGTGTCCTCAGGCCAGCATCAGCGTAATCATTTATGTGCTTCTGTGTCGCTTCACCATACGTACTCTGAGAGTTTGACAGCCTCTCGTACATTATACTGCACATTATACGTACTCTCAAAGTCCCAGTCTTATCCGTGAGAATCGTGTATACTTGGCCCAGCTCCTCGTTCATTGAATGGTCGTGCTAATGTTAATTGAATGGACAACAACTATATCCTTGGACGTGCAGTGAATTTCAGGGAGAATTAATTCAGGTGCTCTCCTGTAGCTTGGGTTGATTAGGTAAAACGGCAGGGTGTTTTTTGCAAAAGTGCAAACGATGACTGTCCAGCCACCTGGCTGTCACTTGTCACTCTGTGATAGGCCGGGGACTAAATCATCACATCCAATGCAAGTTAGGGTATGGTGGAGTTGCATTGTGCAAGTTTGGGACTAAAACATCACATCCCATGCAAGTTAGGGTACTTCGGGTGCTTTTACCTCTTCCGGATTGATACAGCGAAAAGAAGCGGGAAAGGATAGGGACGCCCAGACAGCAACAGCAACAGACTGGGGATATTATCGCAATGCCAAACAAGATAGAGTATAATGTGAACGACCTTGACCTGTTTGTCAGCCGCGATTATCATCAATTCCCCAGACCAATTTCGGATCATCATCGACTGCAAGCTTTCCAAGCGCTCCGGGAATTCATTTCCAGAGAATGGGCCAGGCGCAGGCGCAGGCGTAGGCGAGGTGGTCGACGCCATGCTTTCTTTCACCAATCCAGCAGCGACCATCATAAGTGCCGCAAGCTGGCAGTCGGTAATACTCAGAGCATCTTCAACAGAGCCGCTACAGCGCTTTTACCATGCCGAAAGTGCGTTTTAGCGCGACGGATAGGAAGGTTGCTTCACCAGACGCTGCAAAATTTTAGCGTGGCGCTGTAGCACTTCAGCGGGCGCCAGCGACGAGGCCAGTCTAAAGTTTCTGTGGGGTCAATGGTATTTTTTGGATTTTTTCTTCTTCAGTATGAACAGTAACTGGACGGTGTTTTTAGACTTATTTTCTAAAAATCTGTGGGGTCAACTGACCCCACTGACTAATACGTAGCTTCGCCGCTGGCAGGCGCGGTAAAATCCAGCGCGCGCCCAACACAAACAACATTTCTCACTCAATGTGAAACCAAAAGATCAAACACACACAAAATAAATCAACAATAAATAGTTCAATTATTATTACAACTCAAACAAATAATTTATCTTCAATACAACAAATAGTTATGACCAATACAACAAATACTTCATGGCCAATACAACAAATAGTCAACAATACAAAAAACATACAACATCAAACTAGTTTTGTCGCCTATTCCAGGACCATCACTCCTCGATTAGATCCTTTTGAAGGTCATCATGTGTTTCGGCACATCGAATGGCATGATAGGAGGCAACAAAAGCGAGCCACCCTCTCAGCCCTCCTCTGCACTCGCACGAGGTGTCCCATCAACTCATACTGAGAATAGTGTAAATCTTGCCCACGCTTGTTCTCGGTGATCATGTTATGCATGATCACACAAGCATTCATGATGTATCAAAGGATCTTTTGATCCTAAAATCTAGTCGGTCCTCTCACGATAGCAAATTGGGCTTGCAAAATCCCAAAAGCTCTCTCTGTATCTTTCCTAGCCGCCGCTTGAGCATTGTGGAAATCAAGATTTTTCTTAACTTGCGGTGTCGTCAACGGCTTCACAAATATTTGCCGCCTTGGGTAGATATCATCCGTAAGATAGTAGCCATAGTTGTATGTATGGCCATTTTCTACAAACTGCAACGGTGGCATCTCACCATTTGCAATCCTATTCATGAGTGGTGACCGTTGAACAACATTGATGTCATTCAAAGATCCTGGCATTCAAAAATATATATTTCAAATCCAAGTCTCCCGATCGGCCACCGCTTTAAGGATTATAGTGGAACCCTTTTTCTGACCGTGGAATTGTTCATGCCATGCCTTAGGACAGTTCTTTCAACTCCAATGCATTCAATCTATTGAGCCAAGCATACATAGAACACGCAAGCTTGGTTCATCTCCAAAAGCCTTGCGGCGTCTTCGGACCAAACACTTGCATAATTCCAATTGTGAAGCGCTTGACACACATGATGGCTTGACACTCACCTATGCCCAAGTGATCATCAACTAGATCCGCCGGAATACCGTATGCCAACATACACAAAGCGGCGGTCACCTTTTGAGAGGTGCTATGCTCGAGTCTTCCAGCGCCATTCCTCCTTTGCTGAAAAACCGATCATGGCCCACCGGTTTCTCCACAATGTGTTTGAACAACTCGATGCTCATCCTAAAACGGCGCGAAAGTAGGACTCGGGGTATGTGGGATTCTCCATGTAACGCCCCGAGACCGATGTGCCAGGTGTCCTTCAGTTATTCGCTGTTGTTGCCTTGTCATTGCTTGTGTGTCACGCTTTGCATATCATGTCATCATGTGCATTTCATTTGCATTCATGTTCGTCTCATGCATCCGAGCATTTTCCCCGTTGTCCATTTTGCAATCCGGCGCTCCTATATCCTCCGGTGGTCCTTTCTACCTCTTTTCGTGTGCGGGTGTTAAACGTTTTCGGATTGGACCAAGACTTGTCATGCGGCCTTGGTTTACTACCGGTAGACCGCCTGTCAAGTTTCGTGCCATTTGGACTTCGTTTGATACTCCAACGGTTAACTGAGGGACCGAAAAGGCCTCGTGTGTGTTGCAGCCCAACACCCCTCCAAAGTGGCCCAAAACCCACCTAAACCTCCTCCATCATCTCGGTCGTTCAATCATAATCGCGTGGCCGCAAACCACACCTTATTTGGACTCTCCTAGCTCCATCTACCTATATATATGCGTGCCTCCCGAATTTTTTGCGCAGATGAAACCCTAGCCCCGCTCCTCGCGCCGCCGGACAAAACTCCCCACCAC
>NW_024115346.1:0-7055 GCF_003073215.2 Triticum urartu
AACTATGTATCTCTTTTCCTTATGTATTACATGGGTTGTGTGAAGATTACCTCACTTGCGACATTGCTTTCAATGCGGTTATGCCTCTAAGTCGTGCTTCGACACGTGGGAGATATAGCCGCATCGAGGGCGTTACACTCCACAAAATAGTTCCTCATCAATCTGTTGTGGGCATCGATCCTTTCCCTCCATAATTTCTGACGACCAAAAATTGAACCATCATGCTTCTGCTTTCTATTGATGTGCATAGCTAGGATCATTGCGACATCCTCCTCTTGAAGATCATATTCTTCATCGGAAGAATCGTAGGGCGAACTCATCTACAAACTTGAATTCAAACTAAAATTTCAATCTACAAACAACATGCTCCAAATTTATCTACAAATATGAAGTTAGAAGCAATATATACCTTACAAGCGTTTTGTCGAACACCTTGTGGACGCCGAGCTGCAAACCCCCGTCGGACGTTGTTTGTCGGAGGAACGGGCGCTCGAGAGGTGACGGCGAGGAGAGAAGGCGGAGGAAGCTGCGGCGGCCATCGGAGAAGCAGGGGAAGCGGCGCGCCCACTGGGGATAGGCGAGGGAAGCGCCGACGGGTCGCCGGAGCAAATGGGGAAGCCGCGCGCGTGGATATTTCAGATCCGACGGTTGGGGGAGATTCGTGCGCCCGATTGTGCGCCGGCCATCGGAGAAGCAGGGGAAGCGGCGCGCCCACTGGGGATAGGCGAGGGAAGCGCCGACGGGTCGCCGGAGCAAATGGGGAAGCCGCGCGCGTGGATATTTCAGATCCGACGGTTGGTGGAGATTCGTGCGCCCGATTGGCTGTCCAGCGCGCGGTAGCGGGCGCTCGAAATTAACAGGGCGCAATGCAGTTTTGTTCGACGCGCTAAGCCGCTTTTAGAGCGCGCACGATTTTTGCGCATATGTTGGAGCTGTAGATTCGGTCGCATGCACACTAAATAGCCGTTTTTTCGAGCGCGCCACTTATTTAGCGCCTCTGTTGGAGATTCTCTTACCCCGAAAAAAATACTTCTTCCGCTTCTTTTTAGTCATGTATATAAAATTTGTGTGAAATCAAACTTTGAAAAGTTTTATCAATTTTTTTAAATAAACATTTGCAATACAAAATCAATATTATTAGATGCATTATGAAATTAATTTCATACTATACAACATAGTATTGTAGGTGTTGATAACTTTTAATATAAATTCATTAAACTTTGCGTAGTTTGACTTCAGACAATTCGTACATGCAAAGTAAAAGAAACATAGAGAGTTTATGTATAATACTCCCTCACCCTGGGTTTATTGGTCACCCTTATATTGTGTCAAAGTTTAGCCATAGATTTGTCTATCAACATATAAGTTGCATCTCATAAAAATTATATTGTTGGATTTGTATTCAAAAGGAGTCTGATATTATTTTTGTAGTATATAACATATTTTGTTAGTTAAATCCGAGATCAAAATTTGGCCTAAAATAAGAGGGGGCCTAATAAACCCGCCCGCCCAAGGAAGTAATAGGGAACGGTCCCAGGTAATAATTTACGGCGCAATGCGATTCACCAAAGACGGAAAAATGCCAAGAATCCGAGCAGAGAATTGCATGGCCAAGTAACAGCTCTCAAGAAAGAGAAACAAACTGCAACAGAAGATAAGAATACAGGGCCGGTACATTGCTACTGAGGAAGAGCCCCTCGGTCCAGAGCATCATTAGGGCTGAACAACAAGTATAAGACACAGTGCAATCAGGAGCTTCCATTGCCCACAAACATAGCAAATGCCGCCATTAAAAACCAGCGGCCACAAAGGGAGCACCAACTATCAATCAACATGACTGACTAATGGATGGACGCTAATCGAAGTCTAGGAACTCCATCCTCTTCCTCATTGTGCCTTTCAGATCCCTTGCTTCCTTTTCGGCTTTCTCGGCCTGGGGAAAAGGGAGAAACACAAACGTAGTAGTATCAGTTGCAAGATCCTCTGCTTGAGCAATACAGGCAGCTACTACAAATATCAGCACAAGCAACAAGAACAGCAAACGCCTACAAAAACTCTTCTTTCTTCATTATTTGTGTCCTATGCCACTTGTTAGATACATAATGCCATTTTGCTCCAAAGGGAGATAAAACGCTTGTCATGTTTCTTGTTCAAGTCCACTTAAAGTATAGATCGCTTGAGTGTACATAAGAGTGCACAGGGGACTGCGCCAAGAGGGAAGGACCAAATGATGAGCACAATCTCACATGTGACATCTTTTCCTCGGATAATGATTTTATTAGCCTTACATCTTTAGCTACAAATCAGAAGAGAAAAAAACTAGAGCTTCAAACAAGATTCTGTGAAGTGAAGTGTGTACCGTTCTTATTTCAGCCTCTGAAACACAAGTCATGTGACTAGGGAGTTCGTCCTTCTCGCGATCCTGCTCAATGCAATACCAGATCTATAGCATTAATATGGGAGAATGGATTTGGCCATGGTCATTTCATAGTGCACAAGAGATAATTACCAGTTCTCCAATTAATACAACATTCTCTCCGCGGATCACATATAAACCAAGAGGAACATCACAATATAATTCGCCCACAATTACTCGTTCACAAGCACCCTGAAGAACAACATTTGCTGCAAAATACAACATTAAAGATTTGATGGCAGAAAAATATGCAAAGAAAAGAGGATGTAGGAAGTGGCATACCAAACTGATCGAATGAGCAGAGAGTGCCAAGCAGCTTTCGTCCATCTCGTAGTAGGACAATAAGTTTTTCTGTAATCAAGAAGAAGACGCATAAACTGTTAATATCATAATAGCATTGCCAAACAAACAGGGTGTGTCTGATGCAAAGCTAGTTATGCAAGGGAGGTACAGGCTGCAGAACAAATAGGTGTAGGTGTTTCTGTTTGTATTCTACTATTTTGTATGTCTCCGCATTTTCAATTATTTGGTCAACAGAAATATTTCTAGCTCAACAATGATGCAAAACCCAAAAACTAGGTATTCATAGACACTTCAAAAACTTCACAGATACAGTTTAGCTCCAGGGATGATTTACTTCAAATATAAAAAATTGATAAAGCGGTTGGAGCCCTGTAGCTTGCACTGTATAAGTTCCATTATTCATCACAATGTACCGACCAAATAATAAAGCAATCATGATGTTCATGAAAAAAATACTTTATATTGAATAATGCATAAGTATGAAGTGTCATGAGCACATCGCCTTAGAGAACCCATCAGAGATTCTACTGCCAAGCACATGTCAATACGGTTAGAATCTAACACGTATGTAAATACATCAAAGCCGCCAAGTAATCCAGAGAAGCTCAGGTGAACCAATTCAGCCATGCTACTGGGGATACCAAAGATGAAACCCTTTGAACAATGAACATCAAACACAGGGCTCAATATAACTACAACTAACTAACAGACCAACAGCATATACTCTATATTTAAGTTAGTAAAAGTACATAATCTGTAATCTATTACAGCACAGTTAGCAAGTGAAATTCCAGCTTTTATAGCAAGTCAAGCACAGCGAGTAGAAACTAGAAATTAAAGAATGCACTAAGGTTTCCATACATAATCAGTAACCAAAGGGGTTAATTTGTGTTGATTCATGAGACTCTGTTTAAACCACATTGTTCTTTTTCTCTCTTCTTAGGAAATACAGTTTTAGTACTAATACTTCCAACCTAATATAAAATTCAGTATGTCACATTTGAATCTCCAGACACCTAAAGGAAAATATGTCATTTTATGTTTGGAACATCATCACAAATTACTGAAATATAACATTTTCTGATCTGCTCCACCCAACCAACTAAATCTACCGCATTCAAATCATACAATAATTTGCATAGAAGTGCTCCATGGCCCCCATCAACAACCCAAATCTACACTAGTTGGGTCCAATTAATAACTTATCTTTATGCTTAGCCACCAGAATTATAGTGAAAGCTATGGGACGTTGCCAAGTGTTAACATAATCCAACAGCATGTTCAATTAATTACATATCTTTATGAGAGACTATCAGAGCCCTATATTGATAGCCATAAGCAGTTCAATGTAATATTTCGAGCAATAATACAAAGTATTCCGCCACAGGCTCTTGATTCTGAAGTCTGAACTCTAGTCAGAGTAACCCTCTACCAAAAAGCTTCCAACTTTGAATGGGCCATATGAATTTTTGACACATCTACACCAATTTGGGGCTAATACACATAGAAACATGCTGCGCCAAGTTCGTCCTTAGCCTGCATAGCCCATCAAAAGGGCTCACCTTGGCACAAATTCAACAACTCTTGGCAAGAAAAACTGTCAAAAGCAAATCAGCGCAACCGACACTGGCTAAGCATCGAGGGCTAGGCAAGCCGGAACCTACGCAGTCGGATCCAAGATCCCCGTAAAAATCGACTCTTGCTCCTGACACGAACCACTGCCAGTACCGGGGAAACTAATGGGGACAAAACAAGCATCTGGGAGAGAAATCTCACTATCTAAGAAGCCGGCCAGGGAGGTGGAGAGGAGGATCTCGTCGGGCCCGGCCCAAGACATCGCGCCGAACCCAAATCCGGCGCTAGAAATAGCAGTAGATGGCCCTGATCGGCCGCTTCTTCGATTGGAGCTCTGTGGTTCGCCGTCAGGGGATAGCTTCTAGGGTTTGAGCGACTGGAGAATTTGGCGGATCGGAGCGGCGAGGAGTACTGGTTTGGTAAATTGGGGCGCTTGGAGTGAGGTTGACGCCGGGAGGAAGAAAAGGAGGTCGAACGATAAGGGGCGTGACGAGACGCTGACCAGTGGGGTCAAGGTCATGTGGGGGACCACCATGGCTCCTTGGTGTATCCTTGTGTCGACCGGACTCCGGTTTATAAAGCCCCTTTGTTTTGCCGAATTTCACAAAAATACTTCAAATTTCCAATTCAGTAGCGTTCATGATTGGAGGGAGGTGAACATTGGAGCTCGTTAGCCGTCGAGGACACAAAATTACTCAACCTTGATACACAAATTTATGTTCAATTTATATGAACTACGAAATGGTATCATAATACATTACTTTCTCCCGTCCCGTGTCGCCTTCGGGACGACCCAGGCAGAACCCTAGATCGGGCGCCGACAGTCTCTTCATGTGCCCCCTACCTCCCCTCATCATCGTGATTTTACAATCCATTTTGATGCACCGGAGTATGTGCATGTAGTTTAATTTTGAATTACGCACCTAAAATGCCTAGAAACTAAGTTAATGTATAAAAAGTCCAAACGAATCCTGAATAATTTCAATTTTTTTGATGACACACATATGGTTGCATGTTCACTGCAGATAAAAGTTCTAGCAATTTAAACACCCTCCTTTGTAGCTGTGACCCCATTATGTAATTCAAATCAAGATGAAAAATCAAGTAGATCACACATAGGTTTATCACCAACCGTGTGAGATATAGTACAAAATATCTTAGAGCACCGTCGGAGTATAGTGCGCATATGGCTTACACGAGAAGGTGTGTCGGCTACAGTCCACAATCGGCGTGTCAAGCACACCAGCTCGCTCCCCAAATATTATTTTACTGTTCAATCGTCGCCGGTGAAAGATGGGGACGTGGACCCGCGTCGTGAGGGAAACTTTGGCGGCCCACTCCGGCGACAGCGCGGCCGCAGTTGCCATGCACGTGCTAACAGGCTGCGTGAGCGCGGACGCAATCTGCGACCGTGCAGCCAAGGCAGCCCAAACAGCCGTTGTTGCTTATCATGTGGCGGCAGTGTTGGGGAACGTAGTAATTTCAAAATTTTCCTACGCACACGCAAGATCATGGTGATGCACAACAACGAGAGGGGAGAGTGTTGTCTACATACCCTCGTAGACCGGAAGCGGAAGCGTTATAACTACGCGGTTGAAATAGTCATACGTCTTCAGGGCCCGACCGATCAAGCACCGAAACTACGGCACCTCCGAGTTTTTGCACACGTTCAGCTCGATGACGATCCCCGGACTCTGATCCAGCAAACTATCGAGGATGAGTTCCGTCAGCACGACGGCGTGGTGACGATCTTGATGTTCTACCGTCGCAGGGTTGTCAGCATGACGGCGTGGTGACGATGTTGATGAAACTACCGTCGCAGGGCTTCGCCTAAGCACCGCTACAATATAACCGAGGTGGATTATGGTGGAGGGGGCACCGCACACGGCTAAGTGATCAACAGATCAATTGTTGTGTCTTTGGGGTGCCCCTACCCCCGTATATAAAGGGGGGAGGAGGATAGGGCCGGCCAGGGGAGAGGCGCGCCCAAGGGGGGGCAATCCTACTCCAAGTAGGTTTGCCCCCTCCCTTTCCTATTCCAAGAAGGAGAAGGGGGAAGGAGGAGGTGGAGGTGGAGAGAAGGAAGTAGAGGGGGCCGCCGCCCCTTCCCCTTGTCCAATTCGGATTGGGGCAAGGGGGGTGCGCGCCACCTGCTGGCTGCCCTCTCTCTTCTCCACTAAGGCCCATAAGGCCCAATAGCTTCCGGGGGGGTCCGGTTATTGGGCTTGGGGGGGAGGGGGCGCCCCCTCCCTTGCTCCTTTCCCCTCCTTTCCACTAAGGCCCAATAAGGTCCATATACCTCCCGGGGGGTACCGATAACCTCCCGGTGATCCGGTATTGTCCCAATCTCACCCAGAACCTTTCTGGTGTCCAAATATAGTCGTCCAATATATCAATCTTTATGTCTCGACCATTTCGAGTGTCTAAAACCTCCCGGAACCCTTACGATGTCTGAACTGAAGGAAATATGCCCTAGAGGCAATAATAAAGTTATTATTTATTTCCTTATTTCATATAGCGGAACCTGGATGCTCATATTGGCTCCTACATATTCTACGAAGATCTTTATCGGTCAGACCGCATAACAACATATGTTGTTCCCTTTGTCATCGGTATGTTACTTGCCCGAGATTCGATCGTCGGTATCTCAATACCTAGTTCAATCTCGTTACCGGCAAGTCCCTTTACTCGTTCCGTAATACATCATGTTGCAACTAACTTATTAGTTGCATTGCTTGCAAGGCTTAAGTGATGTGCATTA
>NW_024115347.1:0-5510 GCF_003073215.2 Triticum urartu
AGTGGGCGGGCCCAGAAGACAGCCTCGCCTCCCGGCTCGGCTGGCTGGCCTGGAGTGGGCCCATGTGAACCGTGTACTTAACCCAGCAGCTAGGGAGTGAGTAGTTGGCGATTGGCTGGCAGGATATTCCATTTCTTCCGTGTTGTAATAGCTAAGCTCTTCTCTCTCCCTCCCCGATCCCCTCACCATGGATCTGAACTTGTAGCTCGAATTGGAGATAATGGAGTATGAGTGAGTGATTATCGATTGTGTGCTAATAGATTGTTTGAAAAAGCGAAAAACAACTTGCTCAACCTCTTCACATTTTCTTTTACAGAAATGAGTTGAAATGAAGATGTCTTATTTCCTCCATGTCATTCTCAAGTGGAAGCAAATTATTTGTCTATCCCGCCTTTTCTTCTAATTAATCCTCGAATTTCAAAATCGTCGTGCAGAATTTTCCAAGAAGCAGCCTTAGTAATTCTTCCTATTAGAAAAATCAAATGTGAGATTTTAGAGTAAAAATCGAATGTAAATGTCTTCCTTTTGTATCCGTGGGCCCTATTCATCCAATTCAGTCCGTTGGCCCTATTTTGTATCCGTTACCACACGGTTGAGCCCATTTACTGACTCTCGACGGCCCAATCCGTTGACGCAGAGAGAACAAGTCACACTCCCGTCGAGTGGGATCCTCCTACCTAGGTTTCACTCCCCCACATCCCTCTGCCCTGCTCGACGGCGTCGCCGCCGTTTTTCTGCCGCCGCCGCCATGTCCGTCCCCGCGGAAGGCCGAGCTTCATCTCGTCTCCGGTACGCGAATCAGCCGGATCTAGGCCTTCCCCCCTCCTTCACCGATCCAGGCCGTGATCCCCATTTGTGTTTTCCGCAGGTCTTCCCCTTCTCCCCACAGCGACGGCAGGACGGCGGTCGAGAGACTCACCGACGACCTCCTCGTCGAGATCCTCTCGCGCGTCCCGGCCAAGTCGCTCTGCCGCTTCAAGTGCGTCTCCAACCACTGGCTGACCCTCATCGACCACCCCGAACACCGCAAGAAGCTCCCCCAGACACCGGCCGGCTTCTTCTACGGCAGCGCCATCACCGGCGACTGGCTTCTGAAATCCCCTGTCCATTTCACCGATTTCCCGGGGAGACGCTCCCCTCCGTTCGACACCTCTTGCACCTTCATGCCCAACCATCGGCGCGTCGATATATTGGACTGCTGCAGCGGCCTCCTACTCTGCCGCGGGTACGATGTCTCCGCCCAGGGTGATGGGTTCCGCTATATCGTGTGTAATCCTGCCACGGAGAAGTGGGTCGTGTTGCCGAACTCCGGCAAGGCCGCCAGCGAGGTGGCCACCACACGCTTGGGCTACGATCCTGCGGTGTCTTCGCATTTCTATGTGTTTGAGTTGGTAAATGAGCAGGAGTTTTATTGGGATCCTGACATTGTCGGAGTGGCAGTATATTCGTCTGAAACCGGAGGATGGGTTTATAAGGAAAAGAAATGGAACGCACAAATCAGGCTCATTGACCATCGGTTTGCATCTGTCTTCCTTAACGGCTATCTACATTTTGAAGCCGATTGTCGCGGGTCGTCCCCTTGTCTAGCTGTGGTGGACACGGAGGGGGAAACATGGATGAACTTCGGTGTCCCTGATGGTCTGTTTGATGGTTTTATTCAGTGGTCACAGGGCCGCCTGCATTATGCCAATTTTCAGAGAGATGAAGATGGTTTTACCATCGTAGTAGTTTATGTTCTCGAGAACTATCAAAGCAGAGAATGGGTATTGAAGCATAGCGTCAAAACTTCATACATAATTGAAGCACCTCTACTTGAATGGGTAGATTTCCACCTTGATCGGGACTTTGATTGGATTGCGATTCATCCAGAATGCAACATGATATTTTTCACTACTAGTTGGGATGCCACATTCACGTGCTATAATATGGATAGCAGACAAGTCAAACTGATCTCTGGTCTTGAAGTTCACGAGCCGCCATATATGCCATATGTGCCGCTGTATGCAGAGTTACAGTCATTGCACATTTGACATCAATATGAGACTGTTGGTGCCTTAAGGAGTGGATCTTTGACAAGCATCATCAGTTTCTCATGCTATGTGATAGCGGGCTTGGTATGTCTGCTTGAATTGGGCTCTCTGACTGATGTATCCATGCTTTTATGTTTGGAGAAACCGTGGTTCATCGTGGAATGAACTTGGTCTATTTCTCTGTGATTAGTTATCTGACTTTGCACTGAACTTTCTTATCTCCGTACTGGTTTGTGCATATGTATGTATTTGGACAACTGCTACCTCTATGTATTCGGTCAACTTTGCGTAGTGTTTGAGCGAATGTACTATGACCATTTAGTAAAAGACATGATCAATGGTTATCATGCAGGTTAACTTTATATCTTCTATTAGCGAGCTGTGGTTGGATTGTAATGTTCATGATATTGTTAGGTTTTTTAAGTGCTCCAGGAAATTAGCAATATGCTATCTTTGCTTGTGCCTTTTGCTCAGGTAGGTATAGCTTAAAACAGTCTTAATTAAGCAACGCCGTTCACTTTCCATGCTAGTTTTGCTCCTTGTTTTACTAAGATACCTGTAATGTTGCACATGGCTCTGCGTAGTTGCTGGGCTACGGTTCCGTCTTCCAACCTTGCAAGACAAACTGGAGCTATCCTGGTCTTACTGTAATCCTGTTGTTAGCTTGTCTCTGGTGTTCAGGAAACTTTCTCTGGTGACTTGAATGAAGTTAGAAGGTACTATGATCATTATGTGAAGACATGAACAAGGATTACCATGCCGCTTAAACTTCTCTTGAGCACCATCATGCAACTTAATTTTTATCTTCTAGTTGCAGCCATGGGAAATTTTAAGCATCTTATAGGCAGTGATTTAGTAAGGGCCACTTGTATGCTAGCAATATAATGTGTGAAATTCTGTTGATGATGTAACACCGCGAATCATTTCTCTTTACTGCTAATGGTTTGGAATTAAAATATTTATTGCTATGTGTTAGTGAAACACTTTTGATGAGTACATGTCGCTTCCTCTGATCATAATGTTGTTAGCGGAACATTGCCAAGCTATCCTTGGATCATAATGTTTATTGTTTTGTTAGTTTTCTGAACATAAAGTTGCTCCAGTAGACCATGAGCTTCTAGTTATACTAGGATGCCTGTAATGTTGGATGTCTAGTCAGTAAAACCTGGGATCATTTTTCTGTTGGACGAAGGGGTCAGTTTATTAGGTAACAGCAGCACAGGTCAGCATGCCAGGGTCACTTAACAGTTGGCCATAGGTTCAGTTTAACTTCTGAGTTGGTCAGCGGAGTGCGCCTTCCCCTCTATGGCAGTGCCATTGTCAAGTGGAATAAATACCAAGAATCTTTCAAGAAATTGTGTTTGCTTGTGGGTATTTAACTATTTATTCATGTAGGTAGGTTCAAATAGCGTGCAATAAGCAATGTTGTACACTTCCCATGGCAGTCTTTCACATAGTTTACTGGTGAGACATCCCTTTTATTATATGATGTCTGTAATGATGCACATACGCTCTGTCCAGTCCAGTGCAGCTTTGCAGCGTTGTTTCTGAATTTTGATTTTTGACGTCATATAACACTTGAGCAGCAAGTGGCTGTATTGACTCTCTGTAGCAGCAAGGTTCCGGTTTCAGCCTCAAGCATCCAAGGCAAAACTGAAACTATCCTTGTATTCCTAGTATATATTCAGCCTCCAGCCTCCAAATTTGCACGTCATATATTCAGTCCCTTTCATATTTTAGTGAAATGAAAATGCCTTCTTTCCTCCATGTTAGTGCCATTCTTACGTGGAACCAAATTTATGTTCTTCACTGTTGGGCAGGATCTCACATTCATTATGGAGTGAACATGGTTATTTCTCTGCGATTAGTTACCCAAATTTGCGCTGAACTTTCTGTTGTCTGTACTAGTTTCTGCTATTCAGTCAATTCCACATAGTTTTTAAGCGAAGATGATCATGTAGTGATAGACATGATCAATGGTATCGTATAGCTTAAATTTAAATATTCTGTTTGCAGCCAAGGGAAGATAAGCATCTTTATTGAAATTTATTTAGTAAATGGTCCCTTGTCTGCTAGCGATGTAATATTTCAAATTCTGCTACTGATATAATGTTTGAAATCATCATTTTTCTTTACTGCCAATGGATCGAAAAAAAAAACGATTTACTTGTGTCGTGTTTCAAATAGAAATAGTTGTTAGCAGAACATCAGCAAGCTGTGCTTGGATTGTAATGTTCCATTGTTTTGTTAGGAATTTAATTTTCTGAACAAAAAGTGCTACAGAGGACTAGGGATATGCCATCTTTGCTTACATTTTTTGTTCATGTAGGAAGCTTAAAAGAGCCTAATAAATAAGCAATGCCCTTCATCTTCCATGTTTGTCTTGCTTCTAGTCTTACCATGATATATGTAATGTTGTGCATATGCTCCAGTCCAATGCAGCACTGCAGCAGCATTTCTGAATTTCGACTCTTGATGTCACGGCTCTTTGTAGCAGCAGGCCTCTGGTGTCAGCTTGAAGCCTCCAGGATAAACTGAAACTATCCTTGTGTTCCTGATGACTGGTGTACAGGAACAAGATTTTTTTTTTTGATTCTGTGGTGGATAGATGGTAAGAAGACACTTCATGCGGAGTTTGTCATCTCATTAACCGACCGATCCGATCTTTGCAGGTAATTAACGTTAATCACATCAAATCAAGGTGCAGATAAGCTGTGCCGGAAGATCTCTGAATTGGCTACATAGCAGCAGATCTCCTCTACTGTAGGGCATCTGACAAGAGTGGAATCCTCCAACCGGTGCAATATGTGGGCCCTCAAGCTCCTGCCTAAGATATGCATATTCTGTCGGCGCTTTGCCCAGAGCGGAAGCCAACTGGAGACCTTCTCAAAATCACTATGGATGGCGCTTTCGATGAATAAGGTGGAGGTGGTGGTTCCCTGGTTGGGGCTTCTAGATTTGAGACCACGACGGCGCTGTCCAATCATCATTGAAAGGCCAAGTACCTCTTGCTTTTTTGTTTTTGAGAATCAACTACCTCTTGCTCTTGCTTATGAACTTGTGGTCAGTATTTATTTAGGGAAACTTGTGGTTGAGTTTGTAAGAGCATCTCCAATAGCATGTGTATATTTGGATGTCTATATATTCATATAGACAATGGTCTAAAATGATTCCTTTATATACACGTCTAGTTTTGCATCAGAATGTCTATATACAGGGACCATGATAGGTGGGTCGTTGCTAGGGAGAGAAAGAAATCATGACTGCAGCTGAGTTTAGACAACGTATTCACAATCACTAGTAGAAAACAGGGCTATGGTCCAGGCCGGCTCAGCCCATTAGTCCCGGTTCAGTGTAGAACCGGGACCAATGTGGGCATTGGTCCCGGTTCGTGAGCCCAGGCGGCCGGCCGGGCCACGTGGGCCATTGGTCCCGGTTCGTTTGGACCTTTTGGTCCCGGTTGGTGGGACGAACCGGGAC
>NW_024115348.1:0-9232 GCF_003073215.2 Triticum urartu
CCAAGCATAATGTCCAGTCTTTTGATGAATCCTAGTGGTTCACTATTTCCAGAGTGCAATTGTGCCTCCAAGCTACCATTGGGCATGTACTGGAGCAGCAGAGCTCTGAAATCCAAGTTGGAACAGGTATTCAGTATCTGTATCAAGTTGCGATGCCGAGCCATCCGCAACACTTGACATTCAGTATCAAAGCTCCTCACGGCCTGCTCAAAGTGCATGTTGAGCACTTTTATTGCGACCACCAAACCATCATCCAGTTTGCCGTTGAAAACTTTGCCAAAACTTCCAACTCCAATAGGTTGTCCATGTTGAAATTTTCAGTGGCACGAACAATCTCATGGTAGGATACTAATCTATGGCTGGTCAGATCAGCCATACCAAGAGAAGTCGTAACATTTGGCTGCTGCTTATTTTTCTTTCTGAACATTAGGCATAAGACAATTGTTATAACCCCAAGTGTTATTATGACAGTCGGGAGCACAAATCTTAGCAAGTGTCTGTTGGTTGGGTGAGAATCGCCAAGGCATGGTGAAAATCCAAGACGCAGGGCACCACACAATCCGGCATTTCCCATCAAAGATTCCGCACTGATATTTGAGAAAATACCTCCATCTGGTATTTCACCTTGGAACTTATTGAAAGAGAGGTTCAAGCTAGTCAGAAAAGTAAAGTTGGCCAGATACTTCGGAATAGTACCAAAAAGGTTGTTTAAAGATAGGTCCAATGCCCCTAGGTTAACTAACTTTTTGAAAGATTCTGGGATTGTACCTTGCAGCTTGTTGTGTGATAGATCAAGGTAGCTTAACAGTCCATGTTGTCCAAATGAAGTCGGAAGGCTACCAACCAAGCTGTTGGCAGATATATCTACCGTGTCTATTGCTTCCATGGAACCAAGATCAGAGTACAATTCACCGGTGACGGAGTTGTTAGATAGAAATAATTGACGAAGGTTACTGAGGTGGAATAAGCTTTCAGGTATGGTTGAAGACAGCTGGTTATATGCTAGTGAAATGATTTCTAGCATACTTAGATTACCAATACCATTTGGGATGGCACCAGAAAAATTATTTTCTTGGAGAGATAATATGTGCAATCTATTTAAGGTACCAATTTGTGATGGGATTGAGCCAAAAAGGCTATTCCCGGTTAGATCAAGTGCCTCGAGATTCTTCAATAGTGTTATGGATTCAGGGATTAGGCCTCTTAATTGGTTTTCATAAAGGATTATTACTTTTAGATCACTTAGATTTGATATTGGTGCTGGGAAACCGCCAGTTAAATGATTAGTGCCTGCATCAAAGTGTGTCAAGCTTCTAGAGAGGTTTCCAATGTGATCAGGAATGATCCCGGTGAACGAACAGTTGTATATGGCAAGGTATCGGAGTTGTCTGCAGTTGGAGAAAGTGGCCAAGAAATCAAGTGTTCCCTCAAGAGGATTGCTTCCAATATCAAACCACTCAAGGGCCCTGAGGTCCCCAATAGATGTTGGGACTGGTCCAGTTAAAATAACACATTGCTAGGCTTCAGGTCACAGTGTAGGACAACTTGACCGTGATGATGGTGCAGATACTCCATTGCCTCCGACACGCCAAGCATAATGTCCAGTCTTTTGATGAATCCTAGTGGTTCACTATTTCCAGAGTGCAATTGTGCCTCCAAGCTACCATTGGGCATGTACTGGAGCAGCAGAGCTCTGAAATCCAAGTTGGAACAGGTATTCAGTATCTGTATCAAGTTGCGATGCCGAGCCATCCGCAACACTTGGCATTCAGTATCAAAGCTCCTCACGGCCTGCTCAAAGTGCATGTTGAGCACTTTTATTGCGACCACCAAACCATCATCCAGTTTGCCGTTGAAAACTTTGCCAAAACTTCCAACTCCAATAGGTTGTCCATGTTGAAATTTTCAGTGGCACGAACAATCTCATGGTAGGATACTAATCTATGGCTGGTCAGATCAGCCATACCAAGAGAAGTCGTAACATTTGGCTGCTGCTTATTTTTCTTTCTGAACATTAGGCATAAGACAATTGTTATAACCCCAAGTGTTATTATGACAGTCGGGAGCACAAATCTTAGCAAGTGTCTGTTGGTTGGGTGAGAATCGCCAAGGCATGGTGAAAATCCAAGACGCAGGGCACCACACAATCCGGCATTTCCCATCAAAGATTCCGCACTGATATTTGAGAAAATACCTCCATCTGGTATTTCACCTTGGAACTTAGTGAAAGAGAGGTTCAAGCTAGTCAGAAAAGTAAAGTTGGCCAGATACTTCGGAATAGTACCAAAAAGGTTGTTTAAAGATAGGTCCAATGCCCCTAGGTTAACTAACTTTTTGAAAGATTCTGGGATTGTACCTTGCAGCTTGTTGTGTGATAGATCAAGGTAGCTTAACAGTCCATGTTGTCCAAATGAAGTCGGAAGGCTACCAACCAAGCTGTTGGCAGATATATCTACCGTGTCTATTGCTTCCATGGAACCAAGATCAGAGTACAATTCACCGGTGACGGAGTTGTTAGATAGAAATAATTGACGAAGGTTACTGAGGTGGAATAAGCTTTCAGGTATGGTTGAAGACAGCTGGTTATATGCTAGTGAAATGATTTCTAGCATACTTAGATTACCAATACCATTTGGGATGGCACCAGAAAAATTATTTTCTTGGAGAGATAATATGTGCAATCTATTTAAGGTACCAATTTGTGATGGGATTGAGCCAAAAAGGCTATTCCCGGTTAGATCAAGTGCCTCGAGATTCTTCAATAGTGTTATGGATTCAGGGATTAGGCCTCTTAATTGGTTTTCATAAAGGATTATTACTTTTAGATCACTTAGATTTGATATTGGTGCTGGGAAACCGCCAGTTAAATGATTAGTGCCTGCATCAAAGTGTGTCAAGCTTCTAGAGAGGTTTCCAATGTGATCAGGAATGATCCCGGTGAACGAACAGTTGTATATGGCAAGGTATCGGAGTTGTCTGCAGTTGGAGAAAGTGGCCAAGAAATCAAGTGTTCCCTCAAGAGGATTGCTTCCAATATCAAACCACTCAAGGGCCCTGAGGTCCCCAATAGATGTTGGGACTGGTCCAGTTAAATAGTTTGATTCTAGTAATAGTCTAGACAGTTGGGATAGGTTACCAACAAAAGCTGGAAAGGACCCTGTCAGTTGATTTTCTGAAAGGTGTAAAAGCGTGAGTTGACTCATTTGTCCTAATTCATCCGGAATCTTTCCACTCAGACTACAACGTGAGAGGTCAAGCACACTGAGCATAGTCAAATTGCTGAGCTCACTTGGAATTGCCAAGGAACCGTTGCAACATGGGCAAACTAAAGCTTTGATTGCTAGGGATGGATCCTGTTAAGTACCGATTGCCCACGAGGCTCATAATCTGTAATTTGGACATGTTGAAAATTGTTGGAGGTACCGGACCAGAAAGCTGATTTGCCTGCAAGTTGAGGTACTCAAGCATGGGACAGGAAGCAATACCGGGTGGTATTGGCCCTGATAGGCTGTTGTTCCCAAAGCCAAGACCAACTAACAGAGGCGTGTTGTTGAACAATTGATTTGGTATTATGCCACTTAAGTAGTTTGTCCCAAGCTGTATGTGCCTAAGATTGCCCAAGTTGTGCAAATCATGCGGTATTTTCCCAGAGAGATCGTTCTTTACTAGAACAAGGGAGTTTAGCTTTGTGAGGTTTCCTATTGTACGAGGGATGATGCCTGACAATCCGTTAAGGCCAAGATCAAGAACGACCAGACGACTCAACCTTCCAATATCAGGTGGGATGGATCCTGTGAGGTTTGTGTTGGTGAGGTTTAGGACATGGAGGAAAGAGAGATTACCAAGATATGGGGAGACCAACCCTTGGAGCGGCATGCCTGGTAGCACGAGAGCGGTGACGCGCTGCCGACGCCGACTGCAAGAGACGCCAACCCAGTGGCAGAAGGATGTGGCGGTTGTCCAGTTTTGTCCAAGAATGCCAATAGGATCGGAGAGCTGCGCCTTGAACTCGAGCAGCGCGGCGAGGTCAGTGCCATTGTTGCTAGGAAGGGAAGGAGCAGCGAGCACAGGTGCTGGCTGCAAGAAGATTAGTGTGAGTATCATGAGGGGAAATGCCATGGCCATGAGCAGTGCTGGGTGCTCTCGCACTATGTAAGAGCTTGGGATTTGTGGAGAGTGTTATATGGCTGCTGCTATTGCTACATGGTTTACTTATAGAGCTCTTCCATGGTAGTACATCATGAGCTTAATCCTAGCCAGTGACTGGAAAAGGTTGATAAGAAAAGTAAGGCATTGACTCCATGCGTTGACCCGCAGTTGGCCACTGTGGTGGTCTAGTCTTTGTTTAGTCGTTGGAAACCAGGATGGGTAGGCTAAGGATTGACTAACTAGTGACCATGCGGGTGTTTCCCATTCAGATTGAGTGGTATGTTTGAAGGAAGTATCAATCAAGATATTGTTTGATAGATCTGTTTGGCAACTTCCATTCCATGTGGTTGGAATGAAAGGAAATTAGGAAGTGGTGGAGTTGATGATAAGGTGATGTTTATTAATAATTTGAAATCAAATCATATAGTTTTTTTAATAAGAAACTAGAAATTATTCCTTTTGTGCCTCCATCGATATATTTTTCAAGTAAAAGCTTATGAGCAGCAACCATAAGTACTCTCTTCTTAAATAGAGTAGGCCAAACTTAACAACGACAACATACATCATTGTCAAGTCCTGCAATCGGGAATTTGGCAGCCACGTATGTAGTCATTGATTTAGTCATATTTGTCGCATGTTCACACTTGATGACAGCTTGGACTGCATGGTTTTCTCCGTTGTCTGACTCAAGATTCTGACAGATTGTGAGATGAACTCTGCCCACACTAGACAACAACTTGTAATTGTGAAGTGGACTAGTAGTATTGCATGACTTCCTCCGAAAATGACTCTAGATATTAAGTTGATGCACAAGCTGCAGTTGGTTGTTTGTCTTATGCATTCTAGTGATATTTTTCACAGAAATGAAAAATGTTATCGTCCATCTGGGCTGTCGGATACTCAGATGCCGGCTACAAGAGACACCCACCCAGTGGCAGAAGGATGTACCGGTTGTCCAGTTCGCACCAAGAATGCCAATAGGATCGGAGAGCTGCGCCTTGAACACAAGCAGGGCGGCGAGGTCAGTGTCATTTTTGCTAGGAAGGGGAGAAGCAGAGGGCATGGGCGCTGGCAGCGAGAAGATCAGTGCGAGTATCATGAGGGGAATTGCCATGGTCATGGACAGTGCTGGCTACACAGGTCTGTTCTTAATTAGAGTCATATTTGTCGCATGTTCACACTTGACAACAGCTTGGAGCCTTGGACTGCATGGATTTTTCTGTAGTGGGATGATCTCTGCTCACACTTGACAGCAACCTGTAATATGTACGTAATGTAGTAGAACAAGTAAAATTGAATAATTACTGTAGTATTTTTCACTGAAAAGAAAAAGGCCTATCGTCCATCAGGGTTGTCGGATACTCAGATGTCACTACCAGATTGGAAATCCCAATCCCTCCCCCCTTGGGTCAATCCCGGAATTAAGCAGCGTGATTTGGGGTTGGAGATAGGTAATACCTTGGTGTGCCGCCGACCGAGGAGGCGCTCGGCTTTAGTTCTCCTGCACGCTGGGAGCACGATTCCCAAACGAGAGAACGGGTGGCGGTGGTTGCGAGGCGGAGGCAGCGCCGGCGCCCGGAGCCCGGAGAGAAACGCCGCGGTGCCGGCCTGTTATTATTATTTTTGAAAAATTATACATCTATTTTCTCCAAACTAAAATTATTTTGTAATCACTTTAATAAGAAAATTTGTATTTGAAAAAAGCTTTCATAAGTCAAGGGGATTTTTTTTATTTTTTTTCATACTATGTGAGTTCATTGATGCATTTCAATTTTCACGTTGCTAGTGATAAGTTAATGAACTAAGATTTTCTTTTTCGCGCGAGACATTTGGAGTGTTTGATCTGGCAGCATGAGTCACGACGCAGAACAAGGACGCGTTGGTTACCAGCATTCACCCCAACCAGGGCCACACGTGAAGAATTTGTTAGACAATGTAACGTGAACATGGTGCAATATAAACCGTGTCACGTATAGATTGGGGTAGCGTTGCGTGTGTTGTACTCCAGGTGGTTTAAGGTTAGTTGAGATTGATCCTTATCTTGTATAGGTTGTTAGCTTGAGGATCAATCCGGTAACAACCTGAACCACCTCCCTTGTATCTATGGTCTATAAATAACACGCAACGCGTCCCTGCGAAAGCATACGCTTCAACCAATTTTACATGGTATTCAGAGCCTAACCTCTAGCGCATCCCAAAACCCTAGCCATGGCCTCAAGCTCCACCGCCGCCGCCGCTGAACCAGCCCTCATTCCCATCGCCGATCGCCTCCATCGCTCCAACTTCCTGGTGTGGCGTGCTCAGGCGATTGCTGCCATCCGTGGCGCTCAGCTCGTCGCCTACATCAACCCCGACAGAGAAGAGCCGGCGCCCAAGCTCATGGACAAGGAGGGCAAGCCAACAGATGCGCCCAACCCTGCGTATGAGATCGCCAGGGCGCAGGATTCCCAGGTTCTGAGTTTTCTGTTCAATTCAGTCTCACCTCCTGTGATGATCCAGATCGCCCACTGCACCACGGCCTCGGCAGCATGGACTGCCATCACGGAGATGTTCATCTCCCAAACCCAGGCGCATGTGGTGAACACGAAGATCGCCCTGTCCAACACCAAGAAGGGCACCGCAACTGTCGCCGAATACATTGACCGCATGAAGGCACTCGGAGATGAGCTGGCTTCTGTTGGGAAGCCCCTCACCGACGATGACATGGTGTCATACATCCTCGCCGGCCTCGACTTCGACTACATGGGCTTTGTCTCCTCCCTGTGCGCCAGGGCCGAGCCAATCAAGGTGAACGAGCTCTACTCCCTCCTCGTCGGCTTCGAGAACAGGCTCGCCATGGTCGATGGCGGGGCCCACTTCTCCACTTCCTGCGCACACGCCACCTCCCCCTCGAGAACAGGCTCGCCATGTTCGATGGTGGGCACCAATCCTCCCACTCCTCTGCCAACGCCGTCTCTCGTGGCGGTGGTCGCGGTGGACGAGGAGGTGGACGTGGCGGAGGCCGCAGAGGTGGAGGCGGCGGCCGCGAACAAGGCCATGGAGGTCGCGACCAAGGAGGTGGCCGCAACAATCTACCTGAAGTCTTCTGTCAGATCTGCTCCAAGCCAAATCACGTTGCTATGGAGTGCTACCGCCGCTTCGACATCGCGTTCACCAAGGAGAAGAGCGCAGCAGCTGTCAACACCAACACCAGCTCCTATGGGGTCGACACCAACTGGTACGTCGACACAGGGGCTACAGATCACATTACCAGTGAGCTTGACAAGCTCACCATGAGGGAGAAGTACTCCGGCCAGGATCAAGTGAACATGCCCAATGGCGCAGGTATGAAAATTAGCCATGTTGGTCAAGCCTATATTCATACCCCTACTCGCAATCTTCATCTTAAAGACATATTGCATGTTCCTAAAGCAACCAAGAACTTGATCTCTGCTCATCGATTATCACATGACAATCATGCCTTTCTTGAAACTCATCCACACTATTTCTTTGTCAAGGACAAGGCAACGAAGAAAACCCTCCTCCAAGGCAGATGTAGGGGTGGCCTCTATCCCCTCTCATCTGCACCTTTGAGCTCGGGCAGGCAGGCGTTTGGTTTGGTGTCCCCAAGGTCGCTCCTTCAAGTGGGCACAGCCGATTAGGTCACCCTTCGTCGACAATCGTTCAGCATGTTCTTAGGAAGAATAAAATTTCCTTTTCAAATAGTGAGTTGAATAAAGAGAGTATATGTGATGCTTGCCAAAAAGGCAAAAGTCACCAACTCCCCTATCCAAATTCCATTAGTGTTTCCAATGCTCCTTTAGAGCTAGTATTTTCTGATGTATGGGGGCCTGCCCGAGATTCTATTAATAGGAAGAATTATTATGTGAGTTTCATCGACGATTTCAGCAAGTTCACTTGGATTTACATTCTTAAACATAAGTCTGAAGTGTTCAAAATATTTCATGAATTCCAAGCTCTTGTTGAACGACGTTTTAATCGTAAAATCATCACCATGCAAACAGATTGGGGTGGTGAGTACGAGCGTTTAAACTCCTTCTTCCGGCAAATTGGCATCACCCATCACGTCTCTTTTCCCCACGCACACCAGCAAAATGGATCAGCCGAAAGGAAGCATCGGCATCTTGTGGAAGTTGGACTTTCACTATTAGCACATGCCTCCATGCCATTGAAATTTTGGGATGAGGCTTTTATAGCTGCCACAAACCTTATCAATAGAACTCCCAGTAAGGTGATAAATCTTGAAACACCTCTCGAACGATTGTTCCAAGAAAAACCAAACTATCATGCTCTCCGCACCTTTGGGTGCGCGTGTTGGCCTAATCTCCGCCCATTCAACTCTAAGAAGCTTGAATTTTGCTCCAAACGTTGTGTTTTTCTTGGATATAGCAATCTTCATAAAGGGTTCAAGTGTTTGGAAGTAGCTGCCGGACGGGTCTACATATCTCGTGATGTCGTATTTGATGAAACCGTCTTTCCCTTTGCTTCACTAAATCCTAATGCCGGTGCTCTTAGGTCAGAAGTTCTTCTTCTTCCTGACAATTCTGTCAACAAAGAGCCTCTTGATCATGGGGATGAAATTAGTGCTAATCCATCGGTTAATTTTCATGCAAATCCTGCCATCAATTTTGGAGGAAATCCTGTTGTGTGTCCTGATTTTATGCAGCAGCCTGACGCGGAACACGAGGAGGATCCAGGTGCAGGCGGCGATCCCGAGCGAAATCCCTAAACCGCCGCGCCTGCCGGTGGGGACAGCGACCCGCTCACGCGCGCCCGCGACACATCCACGCCCTCGTCTCTGCGCGCTGCCGCTGACTGCGGGCCCTCTGGGAGCAGCCCCACAGCGCACTCTGGATCAGGCGGTGTTGGGGAACGTTGCAGAAAACAAAAATTTTCCTACGGTTTCACCAAGATCCATCTATGAGTTCATCTAGCAATGAGTGATTGGATGCATCTACATACCTTTGTAGATCGCGAGCGGAAGCGTTCAAAGAACGGGGATGAGCTAGTCGAACACGACGTGATCCAAATCACCGGAGATCCTAGCACCGAACGGACGGCACCTCCGCGTTCAACACACGTA
>NW_024115349.1:0-16402 GCF_003073215.2 Triticum urartu
TTCAATCTCGTTACCGGCAAGTCACTTTACTCGTTCCGTAATGCATGATCCCGTGACCAATTACTTAGTCACAATGAGCTCATCATGATGATGAATTACCGAGTGGGCCCAGAGATACCTCTCCGTCATACGGAGTGACAAATCCCAGTCCCGATTCATGCCAACCCAACAGACACTTTCGGAGATACCTGTAATGCACCTTTATAGCCACCCAGTTACGTTGTAACGTTTGGTGCACCCAAAGCATTCCTATGGTATCCGGGAGTTGCACAATCTCATGGTCCAAGGAAATGATACTTGACATTAGAAAAGCTTTAGCAAACGAACTACACGATCTTGTGCTACGCTTAAGATTGGGTCTTGTCCATCACATCATTCTCCTAATGATGTGATCCCGTTATCAATGACATCCAATGTCCATGGTCAGGAAACCATGACCATCTATTGATCAACGAGCTAGTCAACTAGAGGCTTACTAGGGACATGTTGTGGTATATGTATTCACACATGTATTACGGTTTCCGGTTAATACAATTATAGCATGAAAAATAGACAATTATCATGAACAAGGAAATACAATAATAACCATTTTATTATTGCCTCTAGGGCATATTTCCAACATCAAGAACCACTGTATCCTGAGGGACACCCAAAGAGAATTGAACAAGACTCTCAAAGTATTAAAACTGGTGCACCTAGTCCCTCTAAAAAGAAAAATAATAGGACTCTGCATGCCTCTAGTGAACCTGAAATAGAAAAATCTCCTCATGCTACTAATGATGTTTCTATTTCTGATGCTGAAACTCAATCCGGTAATGAAAACTCACCTTCCGATAATGAAAAATATAATGAGGAGGTTCATGAAGATACTCAAACAAATGAAAAGAACCAGACAATGATGTTGAAATAGAACCAGTTGTTGATCTTGATAACCCACAACCCAAGAATAAAAGGTATGATAAAAGAGACTTTGTTGCTAGAAAACATGGTAAGGAAAGAGAACCATGGGTTCAAAAACCTATGCCTTTTCCACCTAAGTCAACTAAGAAGAAAGATGATGAAGAATTTGAACGCTTTGCTGAAATGCTTAGGCCAGTCTTTTTGCGTACCCGCTTAACTGATATCTTAAAAATGCCTCCTTATGCAAAGTACATGAAAGACATCATCACCAACAAGAGAAAAATACCGTAAGCTGAAATCTCCACCATGCTTGCTAATTACACTTTTAAGGATGGAGTACCTAAAAAACTTGGAGATCCGGGAATACCAACTATACCTTGCTCCATCAAAAGAAATTATGTGAAAACTGCTTTATGTGATTTAGGAGTCGGTGTTAGTGTTATGCCTTTCTCTTTATATAAAATACTTGATTCAATAAACTCACACCTACCGAAATATCTTTGCAAATGGCTGACAAATCAACTGCCATACCTATCGATATTTGTGAGGATGTGTGTGTTGTTGTTGCAAACGTTACTATTTTAACTGGCTTTGTTATACTTGAGATGCCCGAGGATGACAACATGACGATTATCCTTGGTAGACCCTTTTTGAATACTGCAGGGGCTGTTATTGATTGCAATAAAAGCAAGATTACTTTTCATATCAATGGTAATGAGCATACAGTGCACTTTCAAAAGAAACAATTCCAAGTGAATGGTGTTAATGTTATTAAAAAATCTCCGACAATCACTATTGGAAGTTTTCAACTACCTCTACCTACTGTCAAAAAGAAATATGAAATGCTTATTGTTGGGGACATTCATATCCCCGTTGAGGTAATTTAGTGTTTTACGAAAGTTCTTCGGTTTCATGCTAATCGAAGATGGTTGTTAATAAGACTTGATCAACCTTATTAATGAAACATTTTTTAGAGGTATGGAGTTGATGAATTTAGTAAGCACTACCTTGTGTCCTTTTTTTTGTTTTTTGCTTTTATTAGTTAAATAAAATAAAATAAAATGCTATGTTTTCTTAGTTTTCTGAATTTCATGTGCAATAAAAAATGACCCAAAAATAAAAGTTCTCAGAATGCTCTGAAAATTTAATACGATTTTTTATGAATATTTCTGAATTTTTGATGCAAATAACATAAGAGGGGGCTGCACCAGGTGGGCACAGCCCACCTAGGCGCGCCAGCACCCCCAAGCACGTCCTGGTGGGTTGTGGTCCCCACGTGGGCCCCCTCACTTATCTATTCATCCCATGTCATCACCTACCTCCAGAAAAAAAAATCACCATTGCTCTCTCTCTCTCTCGTGTTCTTGCTCTCAAACCGCGTATTTCAATGTCTTTGCTTGAAGCACCGTTCCCGAAACTGTTTCGGGGGATTGTTGCTTGGTATGTGACTCCTCCGTTGGTCTAATTAGTTTTTGCTTTAGTGGTTTATATTTTGAATAATTAGTTACTCTTGGTGTTGTTGTAGATGAGTTTGCATGTTGAATTCTTAGAGTTCTAAGTAGTTTGAATGCTTGATATGGCCTCTATGCATCCCTATGAGTAGTTGCTATCATTCTTGTGAAGTTTTATTGAGAAAAATTTTGTGGACTAAATTTTTTTTAGAATTTTGTTCATAGGAAAAAAGATGAGCTTATTTAGGAAGTTTGCTTCCAAGAAGAACTTCAAGGGAGTTATTGGGGAGTCATCTGACACTGATCTCCGCACCTGGAGAATGGCGGAGGTATGGCCGTGTGAATGGCCGCATAACTCATTCATGGAGGGAGCCGGAATCCGTCAAGAGTTTGCACAATATGCTGCTAATGTCGGCCTCACCGACTTCATCGCAGCTGAATGTGAATATTATCATCTCCTCACAAATTCCTTTGTGCAAAGTTTTCATTTCTTAAGTAGGAATAACCCTCCTGAGGTGCAGTTTAATCTATATGCTGAAACCCGTCAGATACCACTTACTGAATTTTGTGACATATGCTTGATCCATTCTGATGGGGATTTAAGAGAGCCTAGGCCCACAGAGTTTGATAGTTTTTACCGCATTCCGACAGCGGGGCATGATAGAGGGGTGTCAGGTGTCACATCCACTAGCTTGCATTTTCATGTTGTGCATTACTTTGCTCTATTCATTGCGAAGTGTTTGCTTGCTAGGGAGAAGGTAGGTGCACTTAGTGCCCCAAATTTTGTTGTCTTACACCGTGCACTTTATGGCGATAACACTTATAGCTTGGGAGCTATTGTGGCACGTCGCCTCCACATCAACAGGTCCAAGGGTAAAATCCATGGCGGTAATTTATGCTACTCGCCTAGCGAGTCACTTTAACGTTCAAATATGCCATCATGATTATTCCTTGCCCAAGGTTTACCTAGACCGCCAGGCTATGGCACATCACCACTTTATTGATAGCGAGAACACCACTATGAATGTTCCTTATAACTTGGTCTTTAGTGAGATTACCCGTGATGTTATTCTGTTGCCTGCACCTGCTTTGTTTGATCCTATTGCCAGGGCGGATACATGATCTTGCCAGAGGACATTGTCGCCTACCGGAACAACCTTGTTGCGGTAGAGGAGGAGCCTCAGGAGTGGGACCCTCAGGTGCCCGCTCCTCAGCACTTTAACGTGGGACATGATGGCTTCTTCAAATGGCTTGGGGGAGTGTGTATTTCCACCAACATTACATTCATGTTCACATATTTTCATTCCAGTTGTCGGTGTCCATACTTTTTCACTGTACTATCCATGTTAGATTTATTTTCTCGCTTTCTTCTTGTGTGTTTGAAAAACTTTGAGAAAATCCAAAATTATTTCCTACTTCTTTTCGGTTTTTCTTTCTAGTCTAGTTAGTTGTAGTATTAAAAAGAAAACCCCAAAAGATTTCCTCGTTCTTCTTTTGCTTGTTGGGAGCTTTCCCGTGTAAATAGTTTTTCTCACTTTTGTTTTTCTTTCTTTAATTTGTTTCTTCTAGAAAAACCAAAAGCTCCAAAAATATTTTAGTGTGTTTCTCTGAATTTCTTTTCCATTTATTGAGTCATGCCGAGGAAGAAGACCACGATGAAAATGTTGAGTGGCTCTCTTATGCATTATTGTTGATCTAACAAATAGCCCATAATACTTTGTCTTCTCCTTTTGAATAAAATGTTTGCAGATTCCAGCTTAGTCCACGACACTCTTGCACTATTATCATTTTTTTATCATTCGGTCGTGCAACTATTTTGATAAAAACAACACATGGCAACAACCATCAATCTTCCAAACGGCGCTATGTTAGTCTGGTTGCTTTCTCCCGTTACACCCTTAGCCAAACGTGTGGAAATGTAAGGGGTCGACATAGGAGCCGGGCAACCCAGCTTCGGCATCCCTGTTATTAAATCACACTGTGTCTGGCCAGACGATGATGGATACCGTAACATCGAGAGGGCCCTAAGACTATCTCTCCATCGCCAGAGGATAAAATCTCAATCTTGAGGTATCGAGTTCCTTATCCTACTTTTCCATGAACCCATAAGCCACCGTAATAGCCACCCAGTTATGAATGACGTAGAACTAACCCCAAAGTTCATGAAGCAAGCATGAAGGAACTTGGTACCCTGGTGGTCTAAGGAATTATGCAAGCGTTAACTTTCTCTGTGTTATTTACCATTAACTTGTGACAAATGGATCTCATAGCATAACATCAATTTGGGTCGATTCAACACAAGTGTTCTTCTAATATTGTGTCCTCAAAGTTGCCGACATAGACATGCCCATGATCAAGAAAACATGATCATCATGCAATACTTGAGCTAGTCTTATAGACACGACTAAGAATACATTTTATCATTTATTTTCCACACATGCATATGGGTTTTCCTCTAAGACTTTATGGATATACGGACTCAAGGACCATTGCAGTTATAGCACAATATATAAGCATAATTACAAACTTGAAGATAAATAATAACTGTTATTATTGTCTCTAGGGCATATCTCCTACAATATTGTCGTCACACCAAAATACCATTCGAGAAAAGGAGGGAACCACAAAATTTGGAGTCACGTCCCCATTGGGGGCAAAATGCAACTTTGGCGGAGGAGCGGTGCAACTTTCTCTAGAAAATCAAAGGGGAAGGGGCGTTGTGGTTGTGGGGCAAGGAAGCGGTATGGGGTTAGAGGGTAGGGGTGTGAGCATATCTATGTTTGTTGTCGGGAAAGCAACATTTTTCCCTAGCGTCACTGCCGAGACTCCATTAACAAGTGTGTGTGAAGAGAAGTCAGATTGGGTGAGGAGGAGGGATGTGGGGGTCATTGTGTTCTTAAGGCTAATGGAGTGAGAGGGGTAAGACGCCCGTTGTGTAAGGACGAGGCAATGCGCTTGCTTTTCTTCTTCCTTTTTTTGCCTGAAGACATGTGGGGAGGTGAAGACTAGGCGAATGTGCTCATGCCAGACATAGAAGGCACGAGGGAATAGGGCTTTCTTTTCGAGTATCAGCTGGTATATATTTATTTTCCCTTTTAGCGTGTAGGCCGTGAAGCGCTAGCCAACACATCTTCGTTAGTTAGGCGTGTCTTTATTTTATAGATAGATATAATAATCACATCTAATTAAATGCGCCGGTATCGAGAAAACCTTGCGTGTACGGGCAGCTTGGGAGCCAAGGATCGTCCCAACCGCGTGGACGCCCTAGAACGGCATCCACCCGTCCATCCACCGCCACCAACCGCCCAGATCGACGCGCTCTCTCTGGAGTCTGGAAGCAAGGAAGACCAGCGCAACCCCGTCTCACCACGCGGCCGCCGCCTCAGCCTCAGCGGAGCCGTGCCTTATATTCCGTCCCCTCACGCTTCGACCCCTTCACAAACGAAACAGACCCCGTCTCCTCCTCCTCCTTCCCCTCCTCTCTCGCCGACGGGAGCCCAGATCTCCTTCCCCGCCGCGCCGCGACGACGAGTTCCGCCCCCTCGTGAATGGTGGGAACCCACACGATCTCCGCCTCCCCCTCCTCGCCGCCGCAGACGGAGAGGGACTCCTCCGCCTCCTTCCGCTGCTTCGGCGCTTGCATGCAGGGCTGGTACCACCGCTGCATCGGCCTCGACCCCTGAGCGGCCCTCCCTCCGTCAGCGACCCGGCGCGCCGGACCTTCTTTCGATTCCCCCCTCAACCGTCCCTGGTTATTTCGACCTCGAGTTTTTCCCTGCCAAGAAGAGAATTCATCAGAAAAGAAAAGAGAGGAACACGCAAGCGATTTTGATTGATAGGTTTCGTTTGATTTCATTGATTGACCGTCGCTATGGCTGTTGCTGTGCCGTCGACGCTGCCGATGAAGCTTAGGAAGGTTGAGCCCCGTGGCAAGGCGGCGGCGGCGGGGGTTGCCGGCCGGGCGCGCGTGCTGGTGACGGTCACCGTCCTCGGCAGCGCCGGCCCGCTACGGTTCCTGGTCGACGAGGGCGAGTCCGTCAACGGACTAATCCGCGCCGCCCTGCGCTGCTATGCCCGCGAGGGCCGCATGCCGCTGCTCGGCTCCGACGCTGCCAACTTCCTCCTCTACACCGCCAATGGCAGATCCGACGGTAAGCATGGTTCCATCATTACAGATGGATAATTTACTCTAGTTCTTGGCTAGCACGTCCCTGAATTCCATGTTCGTTCATTGCAGCCCTCAAGGCCGATGAGAGGATCAGCTTCAATGGATGCAGGAGCTTCATGCTCTGGCAGAAGACCGTCGCCGACAACAATGGGTCTGAGCCGGTGGTGGCTACGACGGTTAATTCTTCCCCAGGCAGAAAGGGGATCAGCGGCTGGAAATTTGGCCTAAACAAGATCCTTCTCAACTTCAGCTTCAAGGTGTGAGCCATCGATGAGTTCAAATACAATAAGTGCGCTTGATTCAGCGAATCATTGCTGTAATCGGCTGTCAATTTTACTGCATTGGGAAGTCTGTTGCTTCGTTTTTTTTTTTTTGGTTCAGTTGCTGTTTCATCGTCCTCTACATGTAATGAGATTATAGTTCGAATCATACATTCAGAATTGTCCAATGTGAAACTTATATGCATTGAAGTTACATTTACTCTGGTTTGGTGCTTATGCTGTGTTTGTGTGCATCGAATATAAGAATTGCGTATCCTACCCGAAGGAATGAGTTGTTTTGGCTGCACTTCTATAAACCAAGTGGTTATTTGCAAAAAAATTGTGATGATCCAGTGCTAATAATATGCTGCCATTTGTGTTTGATACATCTAATATGCTGCCATCTGTGAGAACTCAGTACTTATTACATGCTGCCATCATCTAGTTCTCGAATCATTCCTTTGGGTAGAATGCCACGCATCACTTACTCATCAGTTCTCAAATCAACAACAAGCAATGACATGTGAATTTCCACACACCTCAATGTTTGGCATACATATTAGGATTTTTCCTGTTGTCTTATTCGTTGATTCATAGGATTTTTTCTAACGACTTCTTTACTATATCTAATCCTTTCTTTTTTCAAATCCTTTGTTTTTGCTATGATGCAATCAAACAACTTCATGTAGATTGATATGAGCATGACATTCCAATCGTATGTTTTTTTATTCCTCTGTTTTTAGAATCCTGTGAACCAAAGAGGCCCTTACCTAATATGTTGAAGAACATTTAAAAAAGAAACTGTGAAATCATGTGTTGTGCGTTAAAGGCCGTGGCTTCAGAAAACCACGAATTCTGATAGTGACATGGATCGCCAGAAGTTGACGCAAGCCGGAGTTGTACCAGGCAGACCATACAAATGGATGACAACAACGTGTAGCTGTTGCTGTTGTGGTGTCAGCTGGATAATGGCCCCTTCATAAATGTGGCTTTTTTATTTTAGATCATAAATGTGGCTGTCATCTGTAATAGCCGGCGAATGCATATAAACGGCTTAACACCTTGTTTATGGCATGCCAAAGCGTGGTTTGCTTGTGGGAGCTGATTGTAGAGAATTCGGTAATCCTGATCCAGCTAGTTGAATAAATCGTGTTCGTCGTACCAAACGTTTTCTACTCCCACGAGCGACAAGGGTTTCACTGCCTCCCGCAGATGTTTTTAGTTTGTTTGGCCAGATGTCGGCAACTACTTGAAGATGAAGTAAGGTTCTTCTTGCCTAGCCTCTTCTGTTCATCGGCGGCGGGGGTTGTTTTGCTGTGGTTGTCTTTTGAGGCGCCTTTGGCCCACTAGTGAAATCGTTCCTGGGCAGTCTAATCATGGTGTATGGTTAATAGTTGGAAGTTTTTTCCCAAAAAGAGAACTTGTTGAAAGAAAATAGTCACTTTATTGTTCTGAAAAATAATTTTAGATGGTTTTTTAATCGCCGGTAGGTGGTCTACCAATGGGGGTGTAAAAAGTTTTTTATTTTGAATATTTTCTGAACATATTCATATTTTTCAAAAACGCAATCATTTTTAAAATATCTATTTTTTGAATAGAAGGAAGATTTTTTGAAAATTATGAATATTTTTTGCATTCATGAACAGGAATGAGAATATTTCTTGAAATTCTGAACCTTTTGAATTCCTAAAGAATTTTAAAATCGATTTTTTTTAATTCTGAACAATATTTGAAAATCCCAAATAATTTCCGTGAACACAATCATTTTTCAAGTTCCAAATAATCCTTAAAAGTTTTGAGCATTTTTTAAAGAAGGGAACTTTTGAAAAAAATGGAAAATAAAAATAAAAATAAAAAACCGAAGACAACCGGTAAATTAACATCATAATAAGAAACAAAAACAGAAAATCAAACCCAAACCGGTGCCCAAAACTAGGATTTGTACAACGCTAAACGGATCAACCCAGTTAACTTACTCTAAGCCAGCTCTGTAGGCAGGCCGATAATTTGCCGCACATAGCGGCAAATAGATTTTCCATACATATCACCACCCAATCTAAATTTTTTATGGGAAGAACCCGAGCTTTACTATGGAGATACAAAGCCTGGGGGCAGCAGGAGCCAAACATGGTGGCTTGGATGTAAAAGTAGAGACATTCTAGCAATATTATGAGCATCCACATTGTACACCATTATTTCATGTTTAAACGAAACATCTCGTAACACCTTCAGGAGAGTGCTTAAGCACTTGTGTTTTCTTCACATTGACATGTATGAGGCGTACTCTCATGCAAAGGCTCGGGTTGACCATCGTAGTACTACATGTGTTTCGTTCATCTGTATTGTTTCATCTCCTCTAAAAAAACCAGTAACGTATGGTTTTAAAAAAGTGAATATCCCTTTTTTGATAGATTTAAAAAGGTTATGAAATAAAAAATGTTAACAAGTTTTAAGAAAGTTCATGACTCAAAAAAGTTTTGTCAATTCAAAAAAAGCACATGAATTCCAAATAAGTTTAAGAATTGGAAACAAATCCTGAATTTGAAAATGTTCATTGTTTTGAAAAATTATTATAAATATGAAAAATGTTCACGTTCTCGAATAAGTTTGTGGATTTAAACATATTCACAAATATTTTTTAGAAAATATTGATTTCAAAAATCTTAAGAATTGGAAAGAATCAAGCATTCAAAAAATGTTCAAGGATCTGAAAAAATATTAACAAACTCGAAAAAGTTCACAAATTTGAAAAATCAACTTGTGGATCTAAAATAAGTTTGTGATATGAAAATATTCACAAATTTAAATTGATGAATTTGAAAATAAAATAAAATAAACCAGAATAGAAAAACGTAAAAAGTAAAAAAGGTGAAACACAAAAACAAAAGAAAAAAGGATAAAAAACAAAAGAAACCAGCCCAACAAACATGTGAGAACCTTCTAGAAGGTTCCCAATACCAATGAATTGGAGACCAACATGGGCTGGCCTGCTTAGGAGGCAGCCGAAAAGGTTCATTTACCTTGCGTACGCGTAGCATAGTATCTAGTGCGTTTTGCTCAAAACAAAAAATATAGCGCGTTAAGCGTCAAATAGCATTTGCACTCCTTCAGCTTGCACGTGCCTTCAAAATTACAAATTAAGGAGTATTTTTTGTAAATGTCATTCTCATTTATTCATGTTGCGACAAGTGGTGCACTCCTATGGTTTTTCTTTTTTTCGTATATTCAATTATTCAAAACGTTTTAAATCGTGCGTCCAAATCTTCAACTGTTTTCACCGTTTGATTCCTCCTGTCAAGATCTTCAAAACTAGATACTCCCTCCTTCCATCTATATAGGGCCTAATGCGTTTTTCAAGACCACCTTTGACTATTGATAAGATTAATAATATATGAGATGTATAATGTGAAAATTATATCATTGGAAGCTCCTTTCACGTACGAATTTGACGGTATGCTTTGTGTAACTTGCATGTCATATATTATTGATCTAACACTCGGTCAAAGTTAGCCTCGAAAAACACATTAGGCCATATATAGATGGAAGGAGGGAGTACCATGTTCATAGATTTTGATAAACCTTTTTTACAAAAAAGTTGAACTGGGAACATGTTTTTTTCTTCTAAAAAGGCACAACGATGCCTCTCGCAAAAGTAAATTTGTGCCTTCATGAGGAGCACATATGACATATGTGCCTCTTGTGGAAGAAAAAAGAAAAGTAAACATGTTTTTTTCCTTATTTCCAAGAGGCACGATCATACCTCTCATGAAAGTAAATCCATGCCTCCAAGAGAAGTAAATCTGTGCCTCTTGCAGAAAACACACACACATTTTTTCCTTTTCCAAGAGGAACGACTATGTCTCTCGCAGAAGCAAATCCGTGCTTTCATGAGAGATAAATTTATGCCTCTCGCAGAAGAAAAAACCCGCATATTTTTCCTTTATCAAAAAGCATGACTGTATCTCTCGTGGAAGCAAATCCCTGCCTCCACTAGAAGTAAATTTGAGCCTCTCGTGAAAGGACGAAAAATGTGTTTTTTCCTTTTCCAAGAGGCACGACTGTGCCTCTCACGGAAAAAAATTTGTGCCTTCATGAGAAGTAAATATGTGCCTTTCATGGAAGGAAAAACTATATTTTTTTCCTTTTCCAAGTGTGCCTTTTGTGAAAGCAAATCCGTGCCTCCACGAAAAGTAAATATGTGCCTCTCGCAGAAAAAAAATGTGTTTTTTCGTGCATTTTTTTCTTCAAATTTTTGGTCCAAGACCAAAGAAAAACCGGGGGGAAACTAAAAGCCAAAAAATCAGAAAAAAATCATCTAAAAGCCGATAATGAGTACAGAAAATGAAAAGAAAATAAAGAGGGAGCATCCAGAGCGCGACAAATGGTGACGGCTGAGAACACGTCAAGTGGCGCGCTCCTAGCCCACCAAAAGTGACCCTTGCGAGGACTCCCAAAGGAATACTCGTTGATTAGTTGCTGTTGCGGGCCTTGGGTAAAGATAAGCAAAAAATAGTGAGGCAAATCAAGCACACGAGGCCTCTTGTGGGTTGGCAATATCGTCTTCTTTTAAATTCTGAAAATAAATGTGGTTTTTTATTAATTAAATTTGTTTCGAGGCAAAAATATTATAGTTTAAAAAATGTAAACAATGTATATTCCGATTTCCAGACAAAATTCCCAAGTTCAAAAAAAAATCTAGAAAAATGTGCAATGACTAGAAAAGTGTTTCCAAATTTCAAATTATGATCTATAATTTTTTTTAGGATTCTTTAAAACATATAAAATATTAACAACAATGATTTTGAAAAAAATATTAAAATAATTTTAAAAGTATCATGAATTTCAAAAACCTTGAATAAAATATTCATGTATTATAAGAACAATGAGAAATAAAACGGGAAAAGGAAAAGGGAAAACAACAGAAAAATGGGTCAAAAAATAGATAAAGAACATGGAAGAAAAGAAAAAAAGAGAGAAGAAAAAACGATGTAGCAATCACCAAATTGCTTGAAAAATCCTAAGGAAAGGTCGCTAAACAGGCCGACCTATATAGCACTCCCCATATGCGATTACCGGTCCTATTCTATGCTATGTCATGAGATAAGATGATTCATATTTGTCGACCATTGCCAATGTTAAGGAACCTAGGTGTACCCTTTCACGACAAGGGGCTCAACCCACTTAGCTAGTTCGTCGGTGGTAACCGGGTAACATATCCGGTGCACCGAGCATTTGGTGCTACAAGTCACCCGATCTGAAAAAAAAGAAATATTTAAAGTTGATGAAATTTTGTTAGGATGCAATTACAATTCATATTTACCATTGTATGAAATTTTAAATCCAATTTAAAATATATATCAATAAATAAAAAGACAAATCATAGTTTGAACATGACAATGTGAATTGGGTCTTCACTTTGGCCTAGTTTATTTATCATCAATGAAATTTTTCATTTTGTTTCTCGTGTCATGGTTTCACTTTGGATGTCAAGGATTCTTGTTGCTACTACATTATACAAAATTAGAAATTTTCAACATTTGTGTGGGAGCTTAATCTGGAAGATTCCTTGGTAGGGTGTCCTAGCTAGGCACTTGGAACGATGGTAATAGGTGGGAGAGAAGGTGAGTGGCGGCGATGATGTCTAGTGTGCTCGACCGATGATGGTGTGCTACAGGTGGGAGGACGTAGTGCATGGTGAAGATGGTGAATAGTAGCTCTTGGAAACAGACTCAGGTTATCAATGAGTAGGATTTCCTCTCCAAGGTGAGACATTGAAGTCCAGAAGGAAAAAAAAATCTCATACTGCACACTATGGGAAGTATAAACCTATAAAATTTGGTGAACAATAGGTTGATGAGAAGGTTTTGTTTGTACAGGTCAAAAATTGGCACATTTATATAAATAGTTAAATACTTTGCTAGGGCGTGGCTTGTCTAATGATGTACCACAAGATGGCGTCTACATTTTGCTTTCTTCAAATACACTTGGAGCTTGTTTTTATGAGGACTCAAATGCACAGTAATCAATTTGTTCGAAAAGGAGGATTATCCCCTACCTCTGCATCAATTGATGCACACAGCCATATTATTAAGCAAAGCATCTAAAAAAGACGTAGTTCGATACAAGTTCGTAAGCGAAACCAAATATAAAAGAGTAAATTGCCACAACCGACAAAAATAGAACTAGATGACTAGACACCTATCTTATTATTGGATCCTCATCCAAACCGGTTGTAAGTATCTCATACTACCATCTCCTATGTGCCATAATCTTTTTAATCTCTGTAAAATAAACATTGCTTTCTATTTTACTTCAACATATAGTCACATGATCTGCTTGTTCGTGTAAAAGATGGAATAGTAACTAGGAGTACAAATAATCATCTCATCTAAGAGCATGTCCAACAGGCGTCTAAAAAAAGCTTTGCACACTAAAAATTAATTTTTTTAGACGCCGAACGGCTCCAGCAGATGCTGTAGCACTAAAAAAATTGGGCTCGCGCCGAAAAACGCTATCGCGTGCAGCATATTTTGTGTTCCGGATTACGCGCGCTTCACAATTTGCACTGTGTGCTTTTTTGACGCACGTTTTTTGGCGTCTGCTAAAGCAATGTTTATCCCGACGCATTAAAAATGCTACAATGGTGCGCTATAATTTCGAATTTTTATTGGGCGCGAAATTTTTATGCGGCCGTTGGAGATGCTCTAATACCACACCATCTCAAACGTCATTTATGTTATGTGCTGAACACCGGGGGACCAAATTGATCGGTTCCTGATAGATTGTTGCTCGTGAATTTCTAAAACAACGCTCATACATAAGCAAATACACTTATCCTATGAACGTACATGTACATATCCTATCCTATGATCATATTTAAGAGACTGAATTGATACATCATCTTGAGATCGACAGATGCCTTCCTAATCGACGGGACGTTTCCTCTCACTAAACACACATCGTCGAAAGGTCTAAAATAATTCTAGAAAAACACAAACACTAATATAAATCTAGGACTTGAATCCTAATGGCCTGATGATACCACTTTCTTAGAGCATCTCTAATAGCATGTGTATATTTGGATGTCTATATATTCATATAGACAATGGTCTAAAAAGATTCCCTTATATACACGTCCAGTTTTGCATCAGAACGTCTATATACAGAGACCATGACAGGTGGGCCGTTGCTGGGGAGAGAAAAAAATCATGACTGCAGCTGAGTTTAGACGACGCCTTCACAATGTCCAGGCGTGGACATTGTCGAGGTCAATTTAGAGGATGTGTATATTTGGACGACCATATAGACAAGTTGTTGGACGCCTGTTTTAAGACCACATCGTGAAAAATAAGTATAAACACCATATAAACAAGCTATTGAAGATGCTCTAAACATGTAACCACATATTAGTTCGCGTTTCAAATGTTCAATAGAGGACAAACAGCGCTTTCCTTTGGAGCAACATGTGCATGCAGGAGTGAAACAAAATGGGAATTGGAGCCGCATAACAATATGGCTCACCTCGTGTGGATGAGGATGAGTGCAGCTCGAGTGCCGTCCAATGGACTGATTGAGATCTCACAAGATCCGGGTTTTTTTCTACACGTAGATTTGGGCCGTTTTCCTTTGCAAGGAGATGGGGAACGAGATTTCAGAAGATTCTTCCATATTCGACAGAGCAACGCGCGAGGAATACAATAGCCTGGCTTTGTATGGGCGCTGTAAAAATGAGCGGTTCTAGAATCGGTGATATTTTGCCTAGTCGAGTTACCTGTACTGAAACTTTTCAAATATCTTCTTATGAAGGCACCTGCATTTGTTTTAGTTTAGCAACGTAGGGTATGAGATTCTTCTTGTCTATAATAACTGCAGTAGCCGATGCATACAGTCCACAAGACCACAAACACATGGAGGACCTAGATTTCAGAGGAGCAAGGCAATTCCGAATTCTGAATTTTGTTTCTTGTATCTATGCATAAAAGCAAACACAAAAGTGCCACTAAAGTCAATATCCAAGAAGAAAATATACAACGAGAAATCAAAGGTAGAAGGCATGGTCCATGGATGTCCATTACCCTTTGGTGGCTCAAATATTCTCTAACTTCACACGAGATTCTCGCGGAAAGCAGCAGATCGAAAGGAATTTCTTCTTTCTTCTTTTCTGATTCCAGCAGTTGAGCTTGACGCGCATATTTCTGGTGCTAGCTATCTTTCCCTTGGGTGCTACTAGTACCATGTTACATCAATCTAGCAGTTACTAAAGAGAGTGTAGGATTGAAAATGAGTTGGTGTTGGTAGACAAATGACGATGGGCTCAACCTATTTCGCTGGTTCTGGAAACATTGAAAATTTATGAAAATGTATTAGGATGCAATTACAATTCATATCTACCATTGTATGAAATTTTAAATCCAAATCTAAAATATATATTGATAAATAAAAAAGACGAATCAAAGTTTGAATAGTACTAGACTTGGGCCTTCAATTCAGCCCATTTTATTTATCATCAATGAAAATTGTCATTTCTGTTTCTCATGTTGTGGTTTGACTTTGGATCTCAAGGATCCTTCTTGCTACTACATTATAAAAAAATAGAATTTTTCAACATTTGTAAATGGCTAAATTAGACTGTATGCACTAACTATTTTCGCATGGTGGCCGAGACAAAAACACCACAACTTGTCGCGAGCCGGTGGCGGAGGCAGGACGTAGACGGGGTCGTAGCTGGAGATGCCCCAACCAGCCATGACGTTGCCAACGGAGGCAAGCCGCAGATAGAAGTGGCTTTGAGGTCATGGCATCTCTCATGAAGGCGAGGCGGTTACAGGCTACTAAAGTTTTAGGTGGCTTTGAGGAGGTTACGGTTGGGGTGCGGGGATTCAGGAGAAGGTGTATTGGTGTTGCGGGGTTTCGAGGATGTGCGGATGGCAGTAGACCGATAGAGGTGGCGACTCGAGCGAGACAACACGACGAGGCAATAAGCGGCGATTTGGGCAAATGTTTGTGGGTGCGTTGACAAGTGTGAGAGAAGATGAGTGGCGACGATGATGTATGGCAGTGCTCAACTGATGATGGTGCGCTTTGGGTAAAAGTGACGTGGCGCACACTTAAGGCAGTGAATAGTAGATCTTGAGAGATAATCTTATGATATCAAAGAGTATGATTTTTTCTTGGAAGCCGCACATTGAAGTCCATAAAAAGGGGAAGGTCCCATATGGTACAGTATGGGTAGATATGAAGGAAATATGCCCTAGAGGGAATAATAATGTTATTATTTTATTTTCTTATATCATGATAAATGTTTATTATTCATGCTAGAATTGTATTATCCGAAAACATAATACTTGTGTGAATACATAGACAAACTAAAACGTCACTAGTATGCCTCTACTTGACTAGCTTGTTAATCAAAGATGGTTATGTTTCCTAACCATAGACATGTGTTGTCATTTGATTAACGGGATCACATTATTAGGAGAATGATGTGATTGACATGACCCATTCCATTAGCTTAGCACCCGATTGTTTAGTATGTTGCTATTGCTATTGACCCATTTGCACTTAAACAAAGGGACCTTAAAATCAGGTCCGTAGTCAAGTTCCCATATGTCCACTATGTAACC
>NW_024115350.1:0-6234 GCF_003073215.2 Triticum urartu
GTGGCTATAGGATGGGGTGAGCGGGGTGCCGGCACATGCGTCCATGGGTGCGGGTCGCCGGCGCCGGCGCGCGCGGGGCTTTGGAGGGGGAGAAGAAGAGCGCGCAGCGCGAGCGTCGAGTGTGCCGCATGCGGAAGCGGGCGCCGCAAATACACCGCGCGATGAGCCGCATCCACGCGCGCTCCCAACTGCTTATACCGCGCGCGCGGTTATTGCGCGCCCGCTGAAGCCATCCGCGGGGTTGCGCGCGCGCTAAAACAGGAGATTTTGCGGCGCGGCGTCTGTCTAGCGCGCCTGTTGGAGATGCTCTTAGGCTCTCCCTCCGACTACAGCAAACTGTTTTTTGGTTTTTATGGCCTCCTGGATCTTAAAGGAATGGCAGAGTTTTCATACCTGAAAAAAAAAATATCACCGGCAGACACTTTTTCTGTGAAGCGCGAGGCTGAAGGTGGGGATGCCATGAGGAACGCCAACCATGGCGAGGCCGAGCCGTGGAGACCGGTAGCCTACGATAACCGGCGGGAGCGAGTTCGACACTTGACGCTAGGGCGGGGAGGGAAGGTGGTGGTTGTCGAAGCTGTTCATCCGAGGGGTGGCTTAGAGGGATGGCCGGGGATAGGTCGAGGTTGGGTAAGGCGGTGCACAACTGCGCCACCGACCATGGGGGGCGAAGGCAGGTGATTGGTCGCGCGTGAGGAGGAAGGAGGAACTGTCGTGGGTGGTGAAAGAAGAAAGAGAGGATGAAGAAGAACAATGCACGCACGATGGCCGTTGGATGTTGATGGACCGATGAGACTGGTCTCTTTGGGCATTTGACCAGTAAGGTGTCCAAAAAATGTATGCATGGATGGCCACACTCTGGAGTTTGCCCTTTGTGCGACACAACTCCGAAGACAACAGCACACTTGTTCTTCCAATGTAATACCTCCGTCCTACAATATATCTTGCAAAAACGTTATTGTAGGGCAGAGGGAGTAATATCATGACTGGACATTAGGCATTTTTTTTTGACCTTTGCGCTAGTATCATTCTTAAACTTCTACTACTCCCTCTATTTTTATTTACTTTGCATTCTGGATTTAAACAAAGTCAAACTTTGTCAAGTTAGACCAAAAATATAGGAAAAATATCAATATTCATAATATCAAGTTCATATTGTATGAAAATATACTTTATGATGATTCTAATACTTAGTGTTACTATTCATCATTCAGGGTACAGAATAAGTTATTCTTCATCCGAGGTAATCTTACAATCATTTCATAATTAAATTACATTTGGAATTCAAATAGTTACATTCCTATTGATTCACTATGTAAAATTTGACATAAGAAAATAAAAATATAAGTCATAAGACAAGAAAATTTGTAGTTTATGTGTATTTTAGACTATGTTTTTACGTTTGTAATTTTACATAACATAAAATATTTTTTACGGCAATTATATATTTTCTTACGGTCTCTTTTTGCGTCGGAAAAAATAAAAAAAACTTACGGAACGTAAAATTATGGTGCATTGATGGTAAAATAGAGGGAGGTGAAGAATAACTATTCATTACCCAGGGTGACGAATAGTGCGACCCTTCTAATACTATAGATTTTACATTGTAGATGTTGATAAAAAAAATTCTAAATAATAACAAACTTGATAAAGTTTGACTTTGACTAAACCCAGAACGCAAAGTAAACAAAAATGGAGGGAGTACTTATTTAACTAACGTGGCAAATATATTGTATCTTTAGAAGAAAAATATCTTTCCTACGACATACCTACGCTGTTCAAACAAACCGTGATCTACAATGATTTTCTTTTCAAGTTTAAAGAGGGCAGGCAGTAAAACATGAGCAGACACTGACTTCAGAAATCCCAGATGTTGGCGTGGAATTATTTTTTGTATCTTTTAGAGATCACGATGCGACTTGGATGAGATACAGAAGTATTCTCCAACAGGATCATTACGAACCATTTCTCAAAGATGACATGGAAGAGATATACAGAAAAGAGACAGATAGACATGGATGTGACAAGCAATTCCGAATGGGATGAGAACAGCAAAGACACGAGCATTTCTGATGGGAATCGATTAGACTCGACACGTCACGGAGACCAAACCACAATGGGATTCATTATTATCATATCAGGTAGCCCAAATTATTCAGGGCCGCACCAACAAAAGGTACAAGATCCGGCACACACAAACAACATACACCCGACATCCCGGACCCCCAACTCTATCAACTGGTGGCACATAAAAGGGATAAACCAACCACTGCCTGTCCAGGGAATACGTTAGCTGAGCACAATATCCGGCACTAGATATCGAAATTTCCTCAGGCAATCCACATGGGAGTTCACTTTGCATACGGTTTTTTTTTTCAAACTCGGGTCGCTTCTGTGTATGATGTACACACTGCAGCGAGCATAAATTCAGATGCTCACTGAGACGGTCCATTCTAGAGGAGAGCATGGCCGACCTTGCAGCAAGTCTCACATTCCCAGCTCTGACAAAAGTTTGCGCCACCTAGGAGTCTCCTCGTCAAATATGTAGGTCAGTTTCGACACCAAGACTCCGCTGCCACCAATCTGCAGTTCCAAAGTTCATGGAGACACGTAGAAGTGTAAGATATATTAAATATACAACAATAACTATACTGTATATTGAGTACCAAACATATGTGTTCTAGAAACAAAAGTTTCTGTTATGAACTCTAACATCAAGTTGTTCTATTGTTCAAGGTTACCAGATCCAGTTTCACAAATCGAAAACACTAACGCCTACACGTGTGGCAACATTGCAACTCGCCCACACGCCTGGATCACCGTCCAGTTAAGTTTGCACGAATCTTGACACACCGAGGCAGTTTTCGCGTGCCACGTAGGACAAGCCCGGTGTGTGGGCGTTGGAGAGGTCGCCCACACGCCCCACAGCACGCGGTTGCCAGCTGCGCTGTGTGGGCGAACTAGTTTCTGCCCACACAGCCACCACCTAGTCCACGCGCGTGTGGGCGACACGACAGTCGTATGTTGTTGGATGGCAACTGCAGTTGCGCGTACATGGCAACTATGATTCGTTTGCTAGACGGCAACTGCAGTTGCGCGTACATGGCAATCAGGTAAACGTACATGGCAACTGTGATTAACCACTCGTGGCAACTAGGTAAACACACATGGCAACTATTGTTTGACCATATGTGGCAAGTAGTTAATCACACAAGACAACTATGGTTTGATTACACGCGGCAACTACCATAAATTAGACATGGCAACTAGAGTTAACCAAAACAGAGAGAGTTGTCATGCTTTTACAACCATATTTGCCATCCCGGATAACTACATCTGCCATCCCGGATGGCAACTAAATCGTCATCCCGCGGGTACCTATTGTAGCTGCGCCAGGACGTGTGGGCATATTTGCTTCGTGCCACACGCACGGGGTGGGGATGAGTAGTACTTGTTGGACGTGTGGCATGAAGTAGCTGCGCCCACACGTGTGGGCGATTCTACTGTTTCGCCCACACACAGCCCGTGTGGGCTGCCCCCTGCTCATGCCACACACGGTGTGTGGGCGAATGCCTATAATGCCACACGTGTGGTGGATATCGCCGTCCTTCACAAATTACAGGCCGGCCTGCATCAATGGGTATCTACCAGACAGTTTGATTTGTCAAATTAGAACAGATTTTGATCTGGACCACCTGCTAACTGGTTCTGGGCACTGGCTGAATTCAGAATTTTTAATTTATAGATCAGGATTTATGCTCCCAGCACCGACCAGGATTTCCTGTTCCTGGTCGTAATATACAGGTTACCACCAAGATTTGAAACCTAGGTGCTAAAGATCTCCATTGTAACTGTCAGTGGTAATAGTTCCACGCTTATAAGTTATAGCTGCTGAATGCAGCTTACTCTAAGATTTGAGTACTTACACTCAAGGTGCAACATGGCTAACCCAGTTTTTTAATTACTTAGATATTTTACTTAGTTGAGAACAACTGTCTGCCTCAAATACAGCATGAAATAATTATCCCGAGAATAAATTGCTACCAACAACAAACTGATAAGAGAAGGCAAATGTTTCCATAGAAAAGCATGAGGTAAATAGCTTACAGATCTCAGCTGTTGAATAGACTTGTAGAGGGATTTTTGGGGAACTACCACATTAATAGCATAGTAGTCCACCGCAACATTGCCATCCTGTGTGCAATACACTGGACTTATAGTTGGGCCCTGTTCACGTCAAGATGGAGCAAATGAAATCATAAGTATTAGTTCAAAAGATAAGATTGTATCCCCATATTAAAAAACAACATTAGTGTGGATTAGCAATCAAGAGCAAACCTATTAGTTAGTTAGCAATGCATTATTAGTTTAACTTGAAGGAACCTAAAAAGGCTGCCAAGACTACAACTGGAATTTGGCCCAGTCTATCGATGCTAACACATTATATTGAGAGATATTCTGGATCCCAAGAGAAATGATAGATGTTACACATCTACTTTCGCTTCAAAGGGCTAGAAATTCCCTCGTCAAACATCTGCCATCGCTTATTTAGTGGGCACAGGCGATAATTATGCAAGTTGCAGATATTATAGGTGCTACAATTGTCGAGCAAATATAATTATATTTTCAGTTATGGATACTAAACTGTATGAGCATATAGAATATAATAGAATATTACAGGTGCTAGAATTGTAGAGCAAATATAATTATATTTTCAGTTATGGATACTAGACTGTATGAGCATATAGAATAGAACTCTATTTTAAATATAAAGCTAAAATTCGACCATCTACCTGCACAAAATATGTGTGCGGTTCATGACTAGTTTTCCCAAAAAATATGTTTCTGCTACTTTAGTGCTTATCATGATACCTGTAATCCACATAATGATGTTTGGCTGAGAACTCTCTCTGCCACTTCTTCTGCACTATTGCCCCTCATATTTGCCGTTACCTTATATGATAATGGAGGGTATAGTAAGTTAATCAATCAACAAGGTGTAATAATCCGACATAAAAGATGTAAACATTTACCATTATCTTGCCAGATGCTGTGAGGTGAGCCTCTAATCTTTCAAGCATCTCATGTGAAATCTCTAACACACCTTCACGTCTGTTCAGAGATTTCTTACTTGCTACAAGCGTTGCCTGCGTGGTGTTGAACACATAATAAAATGAGCACGGGCTTTCACTCTGAAAAATTGAACATCACTTGGAATTATTTGTCCTTTGCGAGCTCGTGCCTGTGTGTGAGAGAACTTACCTGGCTTTCCAAAATTACTCCACCTTCAATTTCCTTCAAATTATTCTCACGCAAAGTCGTTCCACTACTCACAAGATCCACAATAGCGTCAGCCATACCCATCTTCATGGAGAAAAAATGAATAAGTATAGCATATATTACCCTTATAGACTGACGATACATTGTGTCCCAAGAAATTACAAATCAAACAAGTCAACTTTGAGAGGAGGCGACGGGAGACCATAAAAGATAGATCAAAGGAGACCAAAAACAATCTGACAGGGAGGACGAGTTGCTGCGTCTGGAGACCTAAACCTAGGCTGTTATACCATGTTACGGATGCACCTCATCTGGTATTACACAAGAATTAGGGTACAAGGAAGGAAACATAGCCTAATACGGACTCCTAAACTAATACTAATACTCCTAAACAGATGCCAATATAGCACACAGTGGCAAAGATGACTACATTTTTCATTGCCCGTATAATGAATTAAGGCTTGGATCTACCATAATTCACATCCGAACATATACACTATACAGCTTCATGCAATGCTGCTAGCATAGTCAACAAAGGAATAAGACGCGAGGGGGGGGGGGGGGGGATAACAGCCTTAAGAATGATACTATGCAAGAGCAGAATTGGTGGAGAAACAAGTGACCAACTATGCTCTAAATATTAGCCTTTGGGTTCTATTAAGATCTAAGGAGCTAGAGGTGGAACTGAAATGGACAACCCACAATGTTTAGTCATCCAAATTTAAAACAAATACATAAAAAGGAGATGAGGCAATCACAGAGAAACAGAAGGAATTAATTAAAAATGAGTTAAATTAAAGATAGCAATCTCACAGCAGGATATGACTCGAGAGCACCATCACCAGCTAAAAATGAAACATGCTTGAAACCCTTTTCTTTCAAAAACTTTGCACCTACCTGCAGCGAAATCCACAAATCAATGATCAGCAAAGAAGAGTCCATGAGAGGGACGGG